>NC_053164.1:28138070-28295570 GCF_016835505.1 Polypterus senegalus
AAGCGGAGGCAAAGGTACGCTCTAACATGTCACGAGAGGTAGAGCGACTTGAACAGAGGCCGGTGTGGGAGTGAGGAGGACCCTGCCCGGGGTCCCCACTCCTGACGTCACGCTTCCCCTTCCCCTCGACCCACAGCCTCTCTCTCTTAGCTTCGCTCAAATAAATTGTTCCTATAAGTGAGCTAAGATTCTTAGCGCAATGAGAGAAGTCACCAAATCAACCGTAATGTTTAAGCAAATTCTAGAAAAAAAAACCCCATCTAAATCCGTGATGTAGTTCTCTTGTGAAAAGCAGACAGACACACACACAGAGAGACAGACGTTGGATTTTAGATATGAAAAATAAATCCAACACTTTAAGCACTGATCATTCTGAATTAAAGGTTTATTGCTAGACCCCCCACAGATGCCCCCACAGCGCCTAATATATGTGTGTGTGCTCATTGCATTCAGCGGGCTGCTTTTATAAGTTCCCACACACATCATCAGTTACCTCTCATCAAGTGTCGTTTCTCTTATAAACTAATGGGAAGGCTAATTTTGAAGCAAGCTCCATAGGCAGCTTTGCAAGTACAAACTACAGAAGGACTTAACATTGCTTTATTATTTTTATTCATAAGAAAATGTATAAGCTAAAGCAATAGGTAGAAATAAAAAAAACATGTGCTAGAAGCAGTTAGAAACTAGTACAAATATTGGCATAAATAAAATACAAATCAGAACAGCTGCATTAATAGAAAAATAATTTAACCTTTAGCTGTCGTCCTTGAAGATTTTAACAGCCCAGAACTCCTACATGTGTGGGTCAGAGGGTCACCTTGTAGGCTTAGCCAAGGTAAGCAGCACCACTCCGGGACACAAGCGGGCACTGTTGCTAATGGTGTCAATTCTTTCTCCATCCACAGCTCAGACAAGACACTCAATGAGGGCAACTGACTCAGCCCTTTGTAAGCCAGGTGGCTATAAAGCCAAGACGCTCCCAGAAGTTGGGATCTCATTTTGCACTTGGGCCCGCCACAGGACGCAGACCACTAACCTAAGCTTACTTAAAGTTTTTGAGAAGGCAGTGCCGCCTACAAGTTTGTGTTCTGTTTTAACGCCATTGTGCGCTTCTTTATTTTGGTGGTTTGTGCAACACTATTAAAAAGGGTGACCTGGTTGACACCCCAACATTTATCCTTTGGACTGCTGTCATAACTTGCTCAATCACAACCGCAATATAACATTTCATTTACTATTTTAATTGCTTCTGTATATTATTTGATGATGAAAATGTTGAGTCACCATACACCCCTAAATCCAATTCAGAGCTTGCTCCCTTTATAACAGTGTCCCCCATCTTGTACTCGTATTTATAACTGATGTTCCTTTTGTCCACATATTGATCTATCATAATTTTACACCATATGCCCTTAATGACGTAACCCTCGCCATTTATCTGGGCTTGTGACCGGCACGAAGAAACACACTGGATTGTGCATCCCATTGTGCATCCCCTGTGGCTGGGTTTGGACGTTATGGAAGAAGATGATCCGCTGTGGCAACCCCTAACAGGAGCAGCTGAACGAAGAAGTTCCTTTTGCCCACATGTAGCTCTTTGAACTTTACTATATTAAACTGTAGTCTGCAAGCATGTCCCCAGTTCTGAAGGTTGTCCATATCTTCTTGAATTGTTTTTGCTAAGTGTTTGCTAATCTTCTAGTGTCACCTTTAAACTTAATAGGTTTACTAACAACACCGGAATGTGTGTTCCAAAGGGGTCAGTGCAGGGGCCGCTGCTATTTTTAATATATATAAATGATTTAGATAGGAATATAAGTAACAAGCTGGTTAGATTTGCTGATGATATCAAGATAGGAGGATTGACAGCTAATCTTGAATCCTTTGAATCATTACAGATTACAGAATCATTACAGGCAGATGAAATTTAATGTCAGTAAATGTAAAGTATTACACATAAGAAGTAAAAATATTAGGTTTGAATACACAATAGGCGGTCGGAAAATTGAGAGTACACCTTATGAGAAGGATTTAGGAGTCATAGTGGACTCTAAGATATCAACTTCCCAACAGTGTTCAGAAGCCATTAAGAAGGCTAACAGAATGTTAGGTTATATAGCGCCTTGATGTGTGGAGCACAAGTCCAAGGAGGTTCTGCTCAACCTTTATAACACACTGGTGAGGCCTCATCTGGAGTACTGTGTGCAGTTTTAGTCTCCAGGCTACAAAAAGGACATAGCAGCACTAGAAAAGGTCCAGAGAAGAGCGACTAGGCCTGAGAGTTATGATTAAATGAGTTGAGCCTTCACAGTTTAAGCAAAAGAAGATTAAGAGGTGACATGATTGAAGTGTTTAAAATTATGAAGGGAATTAGTCCAGTGGATCGAGACTTGTATTTTAAAATGAGTTTATCAAGAACACGGGGACACAGTTGGAAACTTGTTAAGGGTAAATTTCACACAAACATTAGGAAGTTTTTCATTACACAAATAATGATAGACACCTGAAGTAAGCTACCAAGTAGTGTGGTAGACAGTAAGACTTCAAAACTCGACTTGATGTTTTCTTGGAAGAAATAAGTGGATAGGACTGGCGAGCTTTGTTGACTGAATTGCCTGTTCTCGTTCTAATATAAATTAGAAAAAGTAGAAGCCCAAGGACAGACCCCCTGAGGGACAATCTTCCTCCCTAAGCTTCACGCCCCAAAGACAGTAGTACTAGTAGCATTGTCACATGTATAGAGTGTGTGACATGTGGTGTGACAAATGGCATACACAGGTGGATGTCCTGGCTTGGATGACACAAGGTTTCCTACCTGGACATGAGGCCAGTCCTTCAGATGCACAAGAAGGAAGACAAAGATCATCCAGGAAACAAGCAAACAATGCTAGGGTGGCAGTGGGTATACTGGCATCCCCACAGGGTTTTACTGAAGATCAATACCTGGTCAGAAGGTCAGTGTGGTGGAAGGTCAGGGTGAGACAAAATTGCAAGGCTACATGCACTCCCATGCTAGGTGGCAGCATCTCAGTGTGACACTACCTGTGTGGACACTCACAGGGCATGCTGGGAACTATAGTCCCATAGGCCAGCTTTGTCAGTTTCCGTGGTTGCTGCCAGGGGATGTTGTAGAGATCTATCAACCCTATTTTTTGGGACATCTGCCTGACCCAGAAGTACTTCCAACCAGTGGCGGCTGGTGAAAATGTTTTGAGGTGGGGCTGTGGTACAGCAAACAATTTCTCAAACAATTCTTCACAAATCAAAGCAATATGATTTATTGCAATGCAGACAAAGTTAAAGAACATTATTAAATCATGTCTGATCAATTATTTCAGTATATATATATCATATATATATATATATATATATATATATATATATATATATATATATATATACACACACGACAAATGTGAGGACAACCATGTACAGGAAAATAACTGTGGTGGGAAAAAAAAACTGCATCTTTTTTTTTTACTTATTTGTACAGGAACACACTGTCTAGCACACTGTCTAGCGAGGCAACAAAATCCACTAAACCCTTAAAAATGCCAGGGTTGTCTGACGAGTCAGTCTCATCGTGCCCACGCAAGGCCAACTCAAAAGCCCCACAAAATTTAACACAATCAATTATCTTGGATAAAATATACCGATTTTTATCTACCTCCTCGTTGTGTTTTCTTATCGCAATCCTGTGACCGTCGTCTAACTGAGTAGCGATGTTTACTCTTCCCAAAATGGCTAGTTTGACGGAATTATCCATGTGTGTCCTGGTGTTCTCATGTTTTCTTACTTTCTCGGACAGGTGCTTCATATCTCTCACTCCCGTAACTGTCCAAGCAGGATCTGTCCCAGTTGCTTTAAACAACAAGCACGGGAAACAAAATAAGGCATTAGCAGAAACGCATCCACATAGCCAGGCCTTTTGGTGTACCAACTGGAAGAGTAGCTTGGCGTGTACTTCTTCCCTTTTTCGCTTATCTGCTGTCTGATTAAGAGGTTAGGCTGATCTGGACCCAGCTCCTTTACCTTCAGTTTTCTGCCAAAGTTCTCTTCTCAAACGGATATTGGAGTAGAGATTGAACAGAGTTGGGTTCGTGTCCGAATTAACAACACCTGAGTCCACCATTGTCACGTAATGTTAATTGAAAATTGCGCCACTACAGACCATCCTTGATTTTAGCTGCTTGGGGCGACAGAAAAATCGCCCATTTCAGTTAAGATTTGAGGACGCTGATTGGCTAAATTTTATGTCACATCTTGAATATATTTATATCTTGAATCAGCATTTGACTAAATTCTACAAAGACCCGCCTCCTTTGGGCGATATCTCGATCGCCCCTCAGCTGAAATTGAGACGTGCTGACAGGCAGAGAAGTTATATGGTGATGGTGAAAACATTTATTTTTTACAGAAGATGTTCTAATATATCACATCCATATAATTATACATTTAAATAATTTATATAATTATTATTTTGTGTGTGTGGTTCAGGGAGGGCGGCGCCCTAGCGCCCTCTATTGGCCAGCCGCCACTGCTTCCAACAGGGTATGTCCTTGCATTGGACGTAGTCCTAGGTCTAAAATAAAAGAAGCCACTCAGCCTCTTTCAGGCAAGTTGGAGTGGGATGGAAGATGGACAAAGTCCAACTGGAGGAGCGGAACGAGATATTGTGGATTGGGGACTGTGGTGTGGACTTTGGAAAAAGGTATTGTTTATAGAAAATCCTTTATTTGCACCCAGGACTGTGTTGGTGAGATTGTGTCTGGGGTTTGGTGCTTAGTGGAGCCCCCTGGAGGTCATAGTGGGTGTATGAGTGTGAATTTAGCCATTAACAGATATGCCTCCAGCCCAGTGTTCTTCAAATCAGTTGCTAGTGTACACAGAAATGGAGTAATGAGTAATGAGAAGCCATGCATAAAGGCTTGATGTATAATTGTATGATCTCATTGACTATTTTATTGTATTGCTTATTGATTTTCTGGATGTTTCTGTGCCACTCTGGTAACCTGTAGAGGTAAAAGTAGCTCATCGAGGTCATTTAGCAGGACTTACTCCACTAAATTATTCTAAGCTCCAACACAAAGTCAAGGCTGTGGCACCTGTGGTGGTCTGCTTCATATTACAAACCATTAATTCCCTCAGCACCAGTAGCCAGGAGAACTGTGCCAGTGCAATCTTGACACCTGCTAAGACAAAAGTGCCGCTCTCCCACACAGATGACCTGAATTCTGCTCAATACCAGCGGACAGCTGTCACGGCAAAACAGATGGACGCCATGTGAGTCAAATTACATCTGGACGAATATTGCCACCCTAGCAGCTGGTGAATGTCGAAGGTGCCACACCCAAAGATTTGTGGCCTGGCATCTGATAAAAATAAACTTGAACTTTGGGAGACTGTAATTCAATCATTTCAGATGAATCCTGATCCACGCCATCGCTGAAGAAGGCCATATGTGCCGGGGCTGACCTCAGGGAGTCAGGTAATGTCATTTGACCACACAGGCCGTATTCCCTTATTCAGTTCTGATCATTTTTCTTCCCTTCACCACAAGGATTCCCAATTGGCCAGTTCTTTGAAATCCCTTGGATCATCTAACAGTTGTCTTTGTGGATTAAGATGACTGACTACCCTCATTAAACTGTGCTGCTGTGGCTCATCTGAAAGAGGAAGCCCGCAGTTCACTTGATATTCCATCTGACTGTAGGTGTTGAACATGCAGGTGACGGTGCCAGCTTTACTACAACTTGGGCCATTCCAGAAACACAAGGCCAAGACACTTTGCATTATTCTGTTACTATTGCATGTCTGACTTTCTGTCTCTTGGCAGCAGGATCTCCTTAGATAGCGTAAACTTTCCCAGGCCCCCCAGCCCACACACTTGCTCCTCAGTGGGACGTGGGGATCTTTCTCTCCCACTCGTTCTGTCTGTTATGGCACCAAGTGGATTTTTCGCAGACCTCCAAGCTGCAGGAAAAGTTCACAGAAAGGTGACCTGAACTGGAGCCAGGACAGCCTAATGGCTCGATGAAGAGAGCAGCGGCTTTCTTACTCATCTTACTTTCTTCTCTTTGGACTACAAAAGTAAAGTATCAAAATGAGCCCTTTGGCCTTGGAGTCAAATGGCAGCATTGTGTGTACCTTATAATGGACTAAACTGGGCAGAGGACCCCTACAGCTGGATGTGCCTGTCAGTCGACAGAATCCTGCTCTTATTCATGAAGGCCTATTTAAGAGGGGAATGGTCAACATTAAATGTTAGGAAATGTTTATTTTCATTTAGACTTGTATAACCTCTCATGTGCCTGGCACATTTCAGACTGTTTAGGGAGCAGTTGAACAATGTGTTGTGCATCAGTGCCACGATATTAGAAATTTATTACAGTCTGAGAAATGAAACCAAAAAAATATGTTAATGACATTCAGTCTGATGTATCATTCTGGAAATAAGAATGAACAACACTCAGCACTTCTCTTCAGCCAGGTGTCTAGAATATGAAATACATTCTCAGCTTAGATGACTGAACCCAACAGGCACACAGGATTCAGGGAAATGTGCTTGTCTCATATTGAAGTCATACTAGAAACTACAGGTATGTACTGTATATCCTTCAGGAACCATGGTAGAAAGTGTAACACAAAAAATATGATACAAAAGTGAGAAAGTAGATAGATAACAATATACACAGTCAAAGGACAAAATCCCAAAATTCAAGATAAAACAAAATGGTATATATCAGACAACCAAGATAGATAGATAGATAACAGACACTATATGATAGATAGATAGATAGATAGATAGATAGATAGATAGATAGATAGATAACAGACACTATATGATAGATAGATAGATAGATAGATAGATAGATAGATAGATAGATAGATAGATAGATAGATAGATAGATAGATAGATAGATAGATAGATAGATAGATAGATAGATAGATAGATAGATAGATATTTTATTTTTAAAATTACCTTAATTATGAACATTAACAATATACACAGTCAAAGGACAAAATTCCAAAATTCAAGATAAAACAAAATGGTATATATCAGACAACCAAGATAGATAGATAGATAGATAGATAGATAGATAGATAACAGACACTATATGATAGATAGATAGATAGATAGATAGATAGATAGATAGATAGATAGATAGATAGATAACAGACATATGATAGATAGATAGATAGATAGATAGATAGATAGATATTTTATTTTTAAAATTACCTTAATTATGAACATTAACAATATACACAGTCAAAGGACAAAATTCCAAAATTCAAGATAAAACAAAATGGTATATATCAGACAACCAAGATAGATAGATAGATAGATAGATAGATAGATAACAGACACTATATGATAGATAGATAGATAGATAGATAGATAGATAGATAGATAGATAGATAGATAGATAGATAGATAGATAGATAGATAGATATTTTATTTTTAAAATTACCTTAATTATGAACATTAACAATATACACAGTCAAAGGACAAAATTCCAAAATTCAAGATAAAACAAAATCGTATATATCAGACAACCAGCCCCGGTGGTTCATTATGCAGATGTATTGCGGTTGGCATAAAGGACCCCGAGTCTTGCTTCTTGACACACTCCTGATGAATAATTCATTGACTGAAAGTCCTCAGTGTTAGAATGTCGGCGAGAGGATGTGCAGCGTTGTTCATAATGGCATTCAGTTTTGTTTTAATTCTCTTTTTCACTACAACATCCAGGGGGTCCAGTGTGCAACCCATAACTGAGCCTGCCCTTTTAATTGTCATTTCAGTGGGCCTCTCTTGAAGTGATGTCACCAGCCTAAGACACCACAGCATAGAAAATCACACTGACCATCACAGAGTTATAGGAGATGTGAAGGCTGTCACTTCTCACATTAAAGGAACACAGTCTCCTAAGGAAGATGAGCCTGCCCTTCCCTTTCTACCCCCTGTACATCCACTCCTGGAATACTGAGCAGACACAGAGACTCTTTGGTGCAGTGAAAGTCAATAATCACTTCCTTGGTTTTGCTGATGTTAAGCTGCATGCAATTCTTTCTGCAACAGGAAACAAAGATCTCCACCTGACTCATCTCCTCTGTCTTATTCCCTTTAGCGCTACGCCCCCTGGGGCCTCATGTATAAACTTCATTTAAATAATCCATATTCTTCACTCGGACTGGCGTGAAGGATAGAATAATTAAAAATGTACTATGAAGATAGTTCAATGTTCCTTAAACGTTTTGAAGAATCGGCACTCTAAGCTTACAGATGGCTTAACATCTATTACAGAGCTGATTGCGTGGCAATCAGTTACTTGGAGAAAAAAAAGCAAGGACTGCCACGCCAATATATATCTATACTAATAAAAGGCAAAGCCCTCACTCACTCACTCACTCACTGACTGACTGACTGACTCATCACTAATTCTCCAACTTCCCGTGTGGGTGGAAGGCTGAAATTTGGCAGACTCATTCCTTACAGCTTCCTTACAAAAGTTGGGCAGGTTTCATTTCGAAATTCTACACGTAATGGTCATAACTGGAAGGTATTTTTCTCCATTTACTGTAATTGAGTTCAGCTAGAAAGCCGTGGGGGGCGGAGTTTCGTGTGACATCATCACGCCTCCCACGTAATCATGTGAACTGACTGTCAACGCACTACGTAGAAAACCAGGAAGAGCTCCAAAACGCGCTGAAGAAAACATGCATTATATAATTGAGAAGGCAGCGAAACAATAAGAAGCGAGCGAGTGACATATACTACCATATTAATGAGTGCTGCTACTTCGGAAAGAAAGGTGTAAACCTAAACTTTAAATTAAGTTAATAGACAGGGTGCCGCTGGTGTTAAATGAGAGGACGCAGGATATAAACGAGAGTTTTGATCACTTTGTAACTAAGTTAAAATTGCAGGTGAAGGGGTGAGCTTATGCAAATTCCGGGAGACTGTGTTTGTGGGGGATTGACAGTTAACGCGGTTGGGGGAGTCACGTCATCATCTCCCCTCCCATTTACCTCATTTCGCTCTGAGCTGAGCTCCGCGGCTAACGCTGTCTTCCGAAGCAACTTCGTCAGACTGCCACCAAATACTCACAGAAAAATCCACAAGTTAATACACACGCTGTCTCTAGAGTTTCTCCACACTCAATGTATTCCTTGCGTCCCCTTTATCCCCTCTGATCGCCCATTTCAATTCAAATGCCTCCAATTTCCAGTAAGGCTCAGCTGCGCGATGACAAGTAATAAGTCTCAAGGACAGACCCTATAAAACGATCCCATTGATTTCAGGCAAGATTGCTTTTCTCCTGGACAACTATACTTGCATTCTCAAAAGTGAGCTCGCGCAGCTTCGTCATATTACAACCGGAGTGCAGCCAGAAACTTTTAAGTACCGGGTCTTAGATAACATTAAATTAAGCCGTGGAAATCGCAACATCACACAAGATAGCAGCTCACGAGAACTTACTGAACGCAGTACGAGTGATCACTTCCATGCATCAAACCTGTTCAAAAAACGCATTACACAATTTACAAGGTGATGGCTTTCTATGGCGTTCGTTTATAAAGCAGCGGAGAGGCTGTGTGAAGGCAGCTACACAGAAAAAGCAGAGCGCCACACTCTGAATTTATTGCTGGCATCACCGTTATACCCTCTGATCTCACATTTGAATTGAAATGCCTCAAATTTCCAGTAAGGCTCTGCTTCGCGATGACAATTAATAAGTCTCAGGGACACACCCTACAAAAGGTTGCCATTGATTTGAGGCAACATTGCTTTCCTCCTGGACAAAACTATACATTGCATTCTCAAAAGTATATATATATATATATATATATATATATATATATATATATATATATATATATATATATATATATATATATATATATACACCCCGATCTACATACTGTGAAATAAACGACCCACACACCATAGCACAACATGAGAGGCTTCACCTTTAGCGCTGATGTCTTAGGTTCGATTCGCGAGAGTGGGTGCAGTGCGTGTGTAATGCCTGATGAGCCCAGAATTAGGGCGAAGCACGTGCCGCGTACTGTTTGCATTATTTGATAGTAAAACTATTTTAATATATTCAATATATATATATCAGCGCTTAATGATTCATTTTACTCTCACAACCCCTGTTTGGGAAGAAGTATGAAAAAATATGAGGTTAACGCAGAAAACCAGATCACCAATTTAGGCTTTAGGAATCATAGATACTTTATTTGACATCAATGATTGTTTTGGTAAAGCCATACTCAGTGTAATCCTCCTTCCATGTTATAATATTTCCGTGACTAGCCAAGATTAAATGAACGGAAAAAAAGTAAGAGCGAGGGTGACGAGGCAGGCAGGCGACAGCTCAATAGCTCGAATTTGGATATACTACAGTAGGTTCTATTTAGTCGCCAGAAATATCTTTGGTAGGAATGGAAGTTGGATTTAGTCTTTAAATTTCTATGGTGAAGAAAAATTTATGCAATGTTGACTAAATTTAACTTTCCTTCCTACTAAACATATTTCTGTCGACCAAATAAAAATTACTTATATTTAAAATTTAAATAGAACTTGAACAAACAAAGTTCATAATACCCACGCAGCACTAAGTGCACGTAAGATTAGGAGTCATCCGTTTTAACAAGCAGCGTATTGCACTGATACGAAATAGCCTGCCCATTTAATTATTTAGGAATGGATAGATAAATTAAGATTTTGTACAAATAATGTTTTAAATTTTTCTTCCTCAATGGATTCTGGCACCCCCAGCAACAGCTCCTCGCACCTCAAAGGAGATATGTGTATATATATATATATATATATAGATGGATATATATATATATATATCTATATATATATATATATCTATATATATATATATATATATATAGATATAGATATAGATATAGATATAGATATACATATATAGATAGACAGATATATAGATTATATAGATAGATGGATATATACATATAGATAGATATATAAGATAGATATAGATATAGATATACATATATAGATAGATATAGGTGTATGTAAATGTGTGTCTGTATATATGTAGATATGTGTGTGTGTATATATATATATATATATATATATATGCCAGCAACACTCATGACAATGACAAAACAATTACATTGTCAATCATGTTACATTATTATTAAAATGTTTCCTTTTCTTTTTCATTACTTCTTTAACACACTACTTCTCTGCTGCAAAGCGCGGGTATTTTGCTATATATGCATATGTATATATGTGTATATGTATATATATATATGTATATGTATATACATGCATATATGTATATGTATATGTATATATACTGTATATATGTATGTGTGTGTGTCTGTGTCTATATATATGACAGCAACACTCATATCAGTGACAAAACAATTACATTAACAATCATCTTACGTTATTTTTAAAATGTTTCCTTTTCTTTTTTCATAACTTCTTTAACACACTACTTCTCCGCTGCAAAGCGCAGGTATTCTACTAGTAGAATATAAAACAGAAAGAGAAAATAACGACACAGCTAAAAATGCAGCGGCAAATTTTGACAAAAGTTAAATGCTTGTGTCATGAGCACGAGGCGGCTATGCAGTGTACACAATGGACGTGGCCATCCACCGTGCATAAGATACCCTTTCGACATCGGTGGGTGAAGGGGCCACCGATTCTTTCTCTGCCTAGAGCCGCCCATGAGTACTGCTGCAATAAATAATTTCATCGAAGGTTGCACACAATCACTGCGACCGTGAAACCCATGTTTAATAACGTGCTTTAACTCCTATCATCATAAAAATGACATCACGTATACATCTCAGTATTTTAGTTATTCAGAGAGCTGTAATATCACAAATGTAATGGACTCTGTGTCCAGTTGGAGGAAGAGAGCCGGTTTAAGAAGCAAGTAGTGATTCACACACATAGATCACGTACGAGTAGAAGATCAAATACAAAACAAAGCATTTAACGTGCTACTTTAATTACGATGTGATTTGAGAAACTGGTTAATTAAACGATTTTAAGATGACGTTTATGATGTTCTACTTTAATGACAAAATAAACTATGTGATTAAAGTGGAAATTTCGAGATTGAAGTTGACATTTCGTGCTTTTTTCCCACTGTGTGCCTTTTTTTTTTGTCTGTACCCTAATAAGCTTTCATATGACACTCAGACGGTGGGCTACGACTCGTTTTTCACGGCAACTTTGATATCTAAGCTTTCAAATTTCTCCAACACACTATGTCACTCGATCAACTTCCTTTTGTTGATTATACCACGGTTTATTTGAACAAATAGTATGTTTTTCCTTTGCCTCCACTTGGTATTCGCTGAAATTCTTATATTTTCACCCGTGTTTTCCCATTGTCTTTTCACAGAAGGCTGCGCTTAAGGGTGATTTATATAGATTTGCATATTCAAAGAGGCGTAATTCTGGGAGGATTTAGGGCGTTACATAATGCGCATGCACGAGCGTTAGTTTTCACGCTGATCGGGATTTATGTAGCGGAAGAACATGGAAGTTGGAGTACGCACAGATTCCTGCATCTGGATTTTTCTGTGCGTAAGCACATTTCGGCTTTTGTGCTTACGCCATATTATAGTGCGAATTCTACGCCCCTGGTATTATATAGGGTGGTCCATATCTAATTATGCAATTTCCATTATGCTATAACTTATTAAGTTTATTACATAGAGAATTCACAAAAATTTTTGTTGCCGATAGATGGCAGCACCTGCCCTGCATTCCAAAATGGCGGGGAGACGGTTGTCAGTCGAAAAGCGGGTGCAATGCGTTCGCCTTTTCATAATTGCATAATTAGATGTGGACTACCCTATACTTATAGTCTGATGTGTACAGAGTGAACAGAAATGGAGACAGGACTATTCCTTGTGGTGCTCCATTGTTGCTCCCATCCGTGTCAGAGACACAGTTCTTGAGTCTCACAAACTGCAGCCTGCCCAACAGATGGTCCATTATCCAGGACACCAGAGGCTCGTCCACCTGCATATCTCTGAGTTTACCCCATAACATTAATGACTGGATGGTATTGAAGGTACTTTAGAAATTAAAAAAGCAATCCTCACAGAGCTGCTAGTTTTGTCCGGGTGAGATAAGCCTTGTGGAGCAGACGACTCCAGACCACTCCAAACTTTGTCCTATAAGAAAACGGCAATGGGTCCAGGTGGTCTACTACAAAAGGACCAATTTCTCAAAGGTCTTCATGTTGTGAGACGTAAGTGCCACTGCTCTGTAACCATTAGACAAAGAGGCACCAGCTTTTTTTGAAACAGGAACAGTGTAGGATGTTTTCCAAAGAAGCAGCACATTCTGAAGCCTTAGGGAAAAAGTGAACAGGTGACACAGGATACTACAAAGTTGGTCAGCATAGGCCTTAAGGACTTCAGGACAGATTCCATCAAGTCCTGTGACTTGACCTGTATGTAGTCTCCTCATGGTCATAAGATATAGATTGTCCATACTAATGATACGAGGTAGACTCATCACTGACCTTTCCAAATGAAATGGTAGGAGTTGTTGTTCAAGTAGAGATGGCGTAGGGAGTCTGGCTCTTTGAAGAATGTGGTGGTGGTGGTGATGGTGGTTGTTTGAGGGTGTTAGCCTTATCCATATTTCTTTCTAGCACCTGAACCCTGGGTAACATGAGTCTATTACTTGGCTGTTCTTGCACAGTGACTTAGTTTGGCTGGATGGACAACTCTAGGAAGAGTCATGGTGGTTCTATCATTTTACAATTGTTGATGCCATTGGGCTCTGGGGATCACTCATACTTTTAGAAATGGTTTAATGCTAACAGAATCTGACTACAGAGGTCTACAGTGAGTTCCTTGAACTTCATGATTTGTGTTTGTCCTGACATGCAGTGTGAATTGTGGACCTTCTATTCCACAGGTGTGTGTCTTTCTAAATGAGGACCACCAGTCAGTTCAGTTTGCCACTCCAGTCAAGTTCTCGACACAACTCAAGGAGAATTAAATCAAACAGGACACACCAGACCACAATCTGGAGAGCCACAGCAAAGGGCCTGAATATTTACTGTATATGAATGAGTGATCTCATTTTCTGATTTTCAAGTAATTTGCCCAACTTTCTGAAAACATGTTTTCACTTTGTCATTGTGGGTTTGTGAAGATGCAGCTCCCTTCACAACAATGTTGGGGTATACTGCATTTGCCCTCACCAGCTTCTTGCAGGGCAGTTTATAGTTCCTCACAGAGTTGTCCTAATGATAAGAATTAACTGTCCGTCCGTCCTCATTAATATAAATGAAATTTAGAGAAATGACACGTACCTGCATCCTCTCAGGTGACACGTCTTAGGAGGATTTTAGATAGTTTTGTTGGTGTCTCTCCTTAAAGGGCCCTCAGGGTTTGGAAGTGGCAAGATAAGGAAGTGAGGCAAATGATTTCAAAACTGCATTTTTTATTCTTTGCTGCTTTTCTTGCAGTTGATTGGGCATGGGAAGCCATGTGCAAGGAGTCAGGAGGTGAACTAGCGGCATCTGGGGAACAGGTGAGCGTGTGCACGTGGGGTTAACTGGTTTAAAGGGGCCTGGGACATGTGACAGGGGAATGGATGACCAGGTCCCTTGTCAGCTGATTGCTAGAGGAACTTATTAAAGCCTGTTGGGAAAGTAGAAGGGGGTGCAAGAAAGGACAAGCTGGGTGAAGAGGGGGGACATCCTGGGTTGGTTGGGGCCATGAGCCTGTTAGTGATTCAATGTGCTGGGAGTGAAGCACCCTGATGGAACAATAATTGGGTGGGTGAAATTTTCACAATCATTTTTTTTTCTTTGCTTGAGATAATTATTGTGCATTTTTAGTGTTTTAAAAACTGCTGGATTTTTTTTGCACTTATTTGCTACATGCACTTTTTGGGACTATTTTAGCTATTTAATTCACAATAAACTGCACTTTTTTGTCAAATTGCACCTCTTTGTCCACCTTTCTTACTGTCCTACTGGCCATGGTCTGTCTATCAAGGACCTGAGGTCTGACAGTTTTATCTGATAAGGGCCCGCCACCAGAAATATTTGGGCCCCAGACAACTGGGTACGTGTGGGCTCCTCTGCCTTCCCCCGGGTCCCCAAATGCACAAAAAAATCAAGCGTGAAGGGCTCCCCTTCTGTTAGGGCCCCGGACCAGAGTCCCATTTGTCCCCCCTGACAGTGGGCCTGCCTGAGGTCCTGACAGGGTTATTGAGTGTAGATCGCTGGATGAAAATGGTGAATTCATCCATTTAAAATTAAATCTGCAACACAATGAAGTGTGTAGAAAGCAAAGAGATTTGAATACTTTCTTAATCCACTGTATGTTAGGGTTACTAATGATTAATCATGATTATTGAAATCTAAGAAAATAATAAAAAAAAACAGAGAGATCACGAAAGGACAGGCTGATAATGCTGTCAGAAAGCAGGCTGGGGTTCAAAACACCAAAAAAGCAACAAAAGCAAGCTTCAGAAAATGATACTCGAAACTGAAATCTATCCATCCATCCATTATCCAACCTGCTATATCCTAACTACAGGGTCACGGGGGTCTGCTGGAGCAAGGCAGGAAACAAACCCCCGGGCAGGATGCCAGCCCACCGCAGGGTGCGTACACACACACACACACACCAAGGACAATTTAGAATCGCCAATGCACCTAAACCTGCATGTCTTTGGACCGTGGACACGGAGAGAACATGCAAATTCCATGCAGGACCCGGGAAGTGAACCCAGGCCTCCTTACTGCGAGGCAGCAGTGCTACCCACTGTGCCACCGTTGCCGCCCTAAACTGAAATCATAGTCCAAATATTGAAACCTAAACTAGACAGTATATTTTTCCATAACTATCCCTGATATTCATCATGTCACACATGCACAACCGTGGATCACCTGCAGGCTCATCTGAAGCAGACACTGCCAGCCTTGGCGCTAGCCTTCTCCTCTTTTCTTCTCTCCACTTGACTCCGCCCCTTCCAGTTCGCTACCTATAACACCTGCAGCAGCCATAAGGAGGCAGTCAGTGGTGAACAGAGTGCTGCACCAGAGGATGGAGCTCCTTACAACCCGAGAGAGAGAAATTACTTTCGTTATTGTAGCCTGACTGCTTTCTTATTTTGTTTTTCTTGTTCACTTGTATTGCTACGCATAGCGGGCATTTTTATTATATTTTCTTGGATTGAATTAAATGGGGATGACTGGGTTGGCGCCCCAGCATTTATCTGTGGACTTGCATTACCCTTCTCGACCACAATGGCTTGTTTCTTTAATGTGATCCTATTGTTATAATCTGGTTTTGTTTTAAATTCTTTATTTATTTGAGATGCTTTCAGCGAGAAGATTGGGATAAGCTGTCCAAATCCAGGCGCGCAAAGCTTGTTGAGATTTACCTAAGAAGACTCAAAGCTGTAATTGCTGCCAAAGGGGTCTCCGAAAGTACTGAATTAAGAGTGTGGATAGTTACTTGAATGAGAGATTTCAGTTTTTGATTTTTAATACATTTGTAATCCTTTCGGATAGCAGGTTTTCACTTCATCATTATAGGTTATTGGGTGTATATGGATTGGCAGAAATGGGAAATTTTGCCATTTACAATTAAATGTGCAGCACAATAAAGAGTGCGCTGAAGTGATCTAAACTCTTCCTGAATCCTCTGTTTAATTATTTTCACAAAGTTACCATCAACGTAACACAGCATACATGAACATTGACAGCAACAGAAATGGGCAAGAAAAACACTGCTAAAAATAAATCCCAAGGAAATTGTGAGACTTCAGGAAGGGCCTGGCATTACAAGAAAATGTAAAAAGTGGGCTCCAAAAGTGAAGCCATACTGTCTTATGGAAAGTTCACTTCAAGAGGACCGGAGTCATCAGACGGGCGTGTGGTGAGCCAGGCTGTACCCACAGCTTGACTAGGCACTATGCAATGCCAGTCCGAGTCATGTTCTTTACAGACCCCTCAAGCTTACTCCGCTTTCCAGCTTGTCTCATGTAAAGTTTCATAGTTTCCCTGCAAGTCACTGTCTGATTGTCTGTCAGCATGTGGACCGGTCTGCTCAGGTTTTATGGAAAGTGAGCCACTTCTGACTTCCTGTTGTTTCAGTGGTCTGAGCGCAGAGCGTCTGCTAGTGAGTCATAAACATGTAAACAAGGCAGGGTGCCCATTTCCCAATTACGCACACACCAGAGCAGATGGTGATCAGCTTTTCATCAATCGTGCCGTACAGAAGGTCATCACCAGCAGGCAGGAGCTCAGGGCGAGAGGACAAGAGAGAGAAGTCCCAGAGATACTCCGAGGAGAAAGCTGCGCTCATGCCAAGTGGAAAGAGCAAATTAGCCAAGTCCTTTCTTGTGAAAACAAATGGCTGCTGTAGTTGAAAGTCTATGTGGTGGTTATGTTCTTGCTTCACAGTTTGACTCTGGGCCTGGAGAGTTCCTTTGTGGACTGTTTAATGTTGTTTCATTTCTTGTTTTTTTTCTTGTGGTTTTTCCACCAATTTAACAACATGTTGTCAGGATAATGTGTGTTGGTAAATCACCCAGTTGTGGCTTTGTCCTCATACACATGGCGCGGGATTTGTTTCTGGTTGGCAGTTGACAGTGAATCACCAGCCCCAAAAATTCAGATTCACAAACTGACTTATGCTAAATAAGAGAGTGTGAAAATCAAATTGGGTTAAAGTCACATAGTATTTTGGACTATGAGCCTGATCGGTGGTGGCGTTACTGCACAACCCCAATAGATGTTGCATACAATAAATAATAATCCTCCATCAGTAATTTAAATTACCATTGAAACGTTTATCGCAACCCTCAGATTTGTTTTCTTAAGCAATTT
The DNA here is from genome assembly GCF_016835505.1 of Polypterus senegalus. Lineage (NCBI taxonomy): Eukaryota > Metazoa > Chordata > Cladistia > Polypteriformes > Polypteridae > Polypterus > Polypterus senegalus. Next base: position 28,155,950 of record NC_053164.1, read on the forward strand.
ATTTTCTAGTTTTTTATCAGAGGCTCAATATAATTACTTATCTAGAAAAACACTGGGGCGGCACGGTGGCACGTGGAGCGTGGAGTTTGCATGTTCTCCCCGTGTCTGCTTGGGTTTCCTCCCAAAATCCAAAGCAGGTTAGGTGCATTGGCGATTCTAAATTGTCCTTGGTGTGTGTGTGCCCTGTGGTGGGCTGGGGCTTGTTTCCTGCCTTGCACCCTGTGTTGGCTGGGATTGGCTCCCTGTAGTTAGGATATAGCGATTTGGATAGATGGATGGAGGGAAGGAAAATACTGTGTAGATGCCACAGGGGTTGGACGGACAGGATGGGAGGCTCCTAACAGGGAAGAGAAAGGGATCAGAAGTGGAAGAGAGAGCCAGACAGGATGAACAGGCAGCACCTCTGGATAGCGGTGCCCAGGTGGAACCAGTAGGGCATCCTGGGAAGTGTAGTCCAGCAACACAACCCTGTTGGAACACCTGGGGGTTGTTGCATCACTTAAAGCATCCATATGACCCGGAAGTACTTCCATCGGGCAGCGGTACTCCTGGGTCCTCATTAAAAGGGGCCACACTCACTTGCCCAGGTGAGTCGTAGCTGGGAGGAAGAAAGGCAGCACTCAACTGGAGGAGAGCAGTGCAGTGGTAAGAGTTGGAAGGAGAGAGAGATTATTATGAATTATGGAGAGACAAACCTGTGCTGGTGCTACTTTGTGTTACTGCAGAAGGAATTTGAGTTGAATAAACCATCCAGGACTCTTGGTGTGTTCGTTTTGGGGGTTTGGGCCATTGATGCCCTGGTATTCTTCACAACTGTCGCATGTAAAGTTGTCCTTGTGCCTGTGCTGAAAGCCTATTTGTGACTGAGGGGGTCGATCAATTGGCCCTGCAGTGTTCTCCATACCCTTAGGTGTGCATGCGCAAGTGCAACCAGAAATGTTTGACAGCAATGCCATGCATAGACAAATAACAATGGCCATCTACTATATAATAAAACACTAAGGCCTGTGTGTCCAGTCCCTCTGAGCAATCTGAGTGGTCAGTTTGGCTTTGGTGACACAACAAAAGAGGAAGTGCAAGTATGAGACACACGAGGAGGAGGAGTAAAGGCATATGAGGGACGTTGAGAGAGTCGTCTTCAAGGACAGCAAGGGATAAAACAGACAGAAGGTGAGAAAGGATGCCTCGAAGATAATGACAGAGTCTGAGAAGCAGGCTTTATGGGATCAGACTCAAGAGGCAGAGGCTGGTTAAGAGTCGATCACACATGCAAATGCAATGGAGAGGCGCTGAGACTACATGTAGGGGAGGAGACAGCAAATACTTCTCAATTGTTCTGTTACTGCTCTTCCACAGGTACCGTGGCTAGTAACATATAAAACAGTAACCATTTTTGTTTCCATTCAAGTCTTATTTTAAACATGAAAGTTTAATAAAAGAGAAAAGCGTAAAGCAAACATCCACCTTGATAAAAGGATGCGTCTGTATGTCTCTGTCATTCCAACAAACGCGTAGTAACAAAATGTATTCCGTTAGTTATTTTAATAGAGGACACATTGCAAACATTTGCAGTAATAAAATGTATTTTTGTTCTTTGTTATGGACACTGACAGTTGATGACCCCAACGTTTCTTTGGTTGTCCTCTCCCTTATTTGCATTATTATTTCAAAGTAGAGAAAAACTGACTGAAAGTCAAAAACTTTTTTAAAGCTTGGCAAGAACTTATTAATATAATGTTAGGATAAGCATGCCAGTGGTTGACTCTCTGATACTATTAATCTTTCTACTAAATTTATGTATTTTTTCTGCTCACATCTCTCTTCTCTTTCTCTTTCTCTTTGGTTGAGGTTGAATCTTTCTTTTTCTTTGTATTTGTATTTTTCTTCTTTTTTTCTGTAAACTGTTGTACCTGTTATTATTATTCTTATTTGTTTGCTTGAGTAGTATGCCGTTTTAATTTTGTGCTGTATGAAAATAAAAAAATACATTCTTTATTTTAAAGATAAAAACACCGAGTCAAGGGGAGCAAAGTCAATTGCAAGCCATCATTACTGATGATAAGCGCAGTAACCTCAGAGTGCTTAACCTTGACTCATGGAAAGTTACATCAACTGACAGTGATGACTCCATTAAGTGTAGTGCCAGCCACCACCAACACATAAAATGAGAGCGGCCTTTGAGTCAGTCGCTGCCGGGCCACAAGAGGTCAGGGAGGCTTTGCTCGCCCACAGTAACATTTTAAAAGGCCTTTGGGATTACCTAGTGGCTTTATTGGTGTGACATCCTAATAGGAGACTCTCAGAAGTCAATAAGCTAAACTTACACCAGGCTATGGTGACCTAATGAGGTAGGGTGCTGTTTATGCGTTAAGAAGTAAATAGTGCTGTCAGTTTCCATTACTACATATTATGCTGTTGGTTTACTATAACAGAACACACATTTTCCTTCTATTAAAATTAAGTGGTCTGAATCTGGGCAGAGGTATGTAGAGCTCTGGAATCAGCTTAATATTTTTGTTAATCTAAGGGTACTCCAAATGTGCTAGTGTTTCTTATCTTATGTGGATGGAGGGTCAGCCTTTGTTTCCCATGTCCTTGACCGTGTTATGGTGTCTCAGAGATAACAATAGTTATTTATCTTCCCAGGTAGAACGCAGACTGAAATGGCTCCATCAGGCTATGGGGAGATAAATAATTATATAATTATGCTTGCTTGCTCATATAATATAATATAATATAATATACTGCGGTGGGCTGGCGCCCTGCCTGGGATTTGTTCCTGCCTTGCGCCCTGTGTTGGTTGGGATTGGCTCCAGCAGACCCCTGTGACCCTGTAGTTAGGATAGAGCGGGTTGGATAATGGATGAATGGATAATATAATATAATAAAATATAATATAATAATCTATATATATAATTCACTAAGGCAAGACAACAATGGAAAGCACGCCGGAAGGGGCGTGGATTCACTGAGCCGCCAACAAGCAAGACACCTATGGCGCACGCAGGAAGGAGCCACGCCCACCAACTCCTGACACCTCCGAGCCACGTTGACTGTTCATAGAGGCATGTTTCTCGCGGAGGTGAGTCGCCATATGCAGCATGTAAAACGGTTTGCGAGGGGTATCGCATGGGATCCTTAAAACAATCCTTTCCAACTGAGGTTAAAACACAATGAAGTAAGCAGTCTTTAAAAAACGAGTTTTCGGTTACGACGCACGACCGCGTGCACCATAGCAAACTGTTTTACACGCTTCATACAGCAATTCGCATCCACGACAAACATGCGTCTTCTTCGCTCACTGACAATTATATGTTGCTCTCTCCAGAGTTCCATCTTTTCATTCACTTTCTGTTGTATCCTCAAACCCTCCCTTTTTAGACAACTGTGTCTTTCCAGAAGTGTTCAAGCATCAATAAATAATTATGCATGAGATTGAGCGTGTGTCTACCCGGCGCAGAGAGGCGTGGGTAAGCATTCGGGCTGCAAACCGTGGAATTCCCACTAAGTGCGACTCATACGCTCTCACTAATTATGTCCCAACCCTTTGTGCACACCCCACTCCCACCTCGCTACTACCATGGTCGGGTGTCTTGGTGGATTATATATAGAAAAGCAGCCAAAACCGCACAGAGCAATGAGACGTCTACGTGAGTCACAGGTGCATGTTGACTGTGCAAAGACGACAACAACTTAAGTGAGGAGTTGGAGGTGGGCACATGAGCAGGCAGTACATACTGAACGAGAAATCATCAGACTAGTATGACGGTGGGAGCCGAGTGGACGTCTTTCTCCTCTCCTGCCATTCCACACGCGCCTGAGCGCAGTGCACTCGCATCCCTCCATCTGGCAGGACAAGGCACGATGGCGGTCCGCCAGTTTTCAGTCATGGACGATTGTGTGTTGGTTCGTTCCGTACATTGTTACAATGTTGCTTTTCTTGCTGATTTATTACATTACCGATTTTTCAAATGTTAATTTTCTCCCTGTGCTTAAAATCATTTAAAAACCTGCCTGATTATGCGGCGTATGGTACGCCGCGGGTTGGCTAGTATAATATAATATAGCCTCACAGTTAGGAGACCCAGGTTCGCTTCCTGGGTCCTCCCTGCATGGAGTCTACATGTTCTCCCCGTGTCTGCGTGGGTTTCCTCCGGGTACTCCAGTTTCCTCCCACAGTCCAAAGACATGCAGGTTAGGAGCATTGGCTATCCTAAATTGTCCCTAGTGTGGTCTGTGTGTGTGTGTACCCTGTGGTGGGCTGGCGCCCTGCCCAGGCTTTGTTTTCTGCCTTACGTCCTGTGTTGGCTGGGATTGGCTCCAGCAGACCCCCATGACCCTGTAGTTGTGATGTAGCAGGTTGGATAATGGATGGATGGATGGATAACATAATATAATATAATATAATATAATATAATATAATATAATATAATATAATATAATATAATATAATATAATATAATATAATATAATATAATATAATATTATGCAAGTGTGTGTGTCTGTCCGGCCCGGGAAAGTGAGAGGTGGAGTCATGGTAAGAGCTCTGCTGCTGAGGAAACAGAAAACTTGCTTAGCTGCTAATAACACAAGCAGGGCCAGCACATCAGCAAAGCAAAACCTCAGAAAAAAGACAAAGTTGCTTAGTGGCTAATACAAAAGCAATGCAAGCACATGGGCAAAACGGTATCCCTTTTACTTTTCATCCCGCTGCTAATGCACAAGCGAGGTGAGCACATCGGCAACACAAAACCTCCTAGGAGGCAATTACCTGACTTCTCTACATTTCAATTTTTTTCTCTGACAATTTCAATACTTTCTAGGGCCCCATGTTTTTTACTGCATGGACTTACAGATCTAGTATAATATAATATAATATAATATAATATAATATAATATAATATAATATAATATAATCCATCCATTCATCCATTATCCAACCCGCTATATCCTAACTACAGGGCGCAAGACAGGAAACAAACCCCGGGCAGGGCGCCAGACCACCATAATATAATATAATACCACCACTTTAAGGGAGGCCCGCCAAATCAGCAAGCCAATTTAGAAGGCACACTCAGTTATAGGAGGCCTTCTGGACCATCTGGAGGAAGTAGTGGACAATGAAAACAAAACTGAGTGCTATTAAGAACAAAGCTGCACATCTATCTATCTATCTATCTATCTATCTATCTATCTATCTATCTATCTATCTATCTATCTATCTATCTATCTATCTATCTATGCTGTATATAGTGTTTATCCTCTTTAATATCTATCTATCATATAATGTGGCAGGGGAGATGATACCATGATCACTAAGGTGGTTCTTCCAGGGCGAGTCTCATCCTTTGTACTATGGGTGTGCTGACCCCTACAATTTCCCCAAATCGGGGAAACTCAACTGCATAATTTTTAGAAGTGGAACACTGCATTTGCGCTCTCCCCTGTTTTTATTTAGGGATGGAGTGGTGGCTCTTGGGCTAAAGATCTGCGCTGGTAGCTGGGAGGTTGCTGGTTCAAGTCCTGTTACTGCCAGAAGGGATCCTATTCCACTGGGCTCTTGAGCAATGCCCTTAGCCTGAAAATTGCTCCAAGGTGCTGTACAATGGCTGACACTGTACTCTGGTCTATCCTTTATATAGTGCCTTTCCTATAGTGCTTGTTTTACTCATCCCTAATTGCAAGTTATATATAACTTTAGACGGTGTTTCAAATTGTGTTCTGAGATTTCCCATGTTAGGAGGACAGAAGTTTTAATGTAAAGTAATAATCCTCACTAATCATGGTGCTGGAAGCCAGCAACATATCACATGTCATTCAAAGGTTGCCTGTTTTGCTGATCTCTCATCCAGACTCTGCTGCCATGATGTAACATTAGAGGAGTGGATTGGATTCACAGCATAGTCTACCTTCTAAATAAGCCTGTTGATTGGCAGGCCTTTCTTGAATTGATGTTATCGGACCAGCACACCTCATTCTTAAAAAACACATATTATATTATATTATATTATATTATATTATATTATATTATATTATATTATATTATATTATATTATTCCTATCAAATGTTTTACAACAGTAAGGCAGTAGCCCCGGTGAGTTTCATCAGATTTTGTTGGATAATGAAGGACTTTTTCTCAGTGTAGGAACTGGTTGTGACTTAAATGAAGCAGCAACATTTCAAACTTTCAGGTGGTTTTCTTTTATTTGTCATGTGCATAAAATGTTAAAACCTAACTTTGAAGTGATGAGGTGGCCTTTTGCTGTTACTGACTGGAACACATCTGGGACAGAAGCTGATGTGCATAACACAGAGTGAATGCAATTAGCTAGGTCAGGGTAGATTAGTAAAAAGGCAACCAGTTATCAAAACTATCATCATCATCCTCCTAGTGCTCTCCTCTGCCTTTGACAGAGTCAATCATCAAATCCTCATTGCCACCGCTTCTGACCTTGGCATCACTGGCACTGCTTGAGTCCAACCTCTTGGGCAGATCCTAACATGTGTCCTGGTGAGGAGAGACGTCAAGGGTGCATCAGGCAAGGATCAGTATTGGGCCCTCTCCTCTCCTCAACTATACACTTCCTCACTAGGCCCCATTGTCCAGCCCCTGCTGTGCCTGTCACTCCCACCAAAGGACCACACATTATCAATTACAATCTGACCATGTCTTACTGATATTGCAACCTGGAAGAGCACAATCTCCAGCTTAACCTGGCAAAGATGGACCTTGTTATCCCAGCTCGTCTGTCTATTTAGCGCCCCATTTCTATTATTGCTAACACCTGCCGTGCCTGTACTCAGTCTTGAGGCAGTGAACGATGACCAGCTGTCCGTCACTGACCATGCTGCAGTGGTCTCTGGGTCTTGCGGACATCCACAAGATCAAACCACATCTTAAAGAGTATACAGTGCTTGGTCTTGTCAAGTCTGGACTAGTGCTGCTTTCTGCTGGCAGAAATACTGGCATGGCTTTCCTGCTGTTGAAAATGCAGCAGCACATCTGGTATTCAGCCAGCCAAGCCAAGCACATGTCACTGCTCTTCAGATCACTACACTGGGTCTCAGTAGCAGCACCTATTATGTTCAAATCCTTGATGCTTGCCTACAGAGTAGTCAATGGGGCCAGTACCCGTGCATCGGTCCTGTGCTCCTGCTTGCCCACACAGGTCTGCTGATGAATGGCAATGTGTTGATACCACCTCTGCATGGCATTAAATCTCAATCAAGACTCTTTTTGTGAGTAGCTCCTAGCTGGTGGAATGAGCTATCCACCAGGATTTGCATTTCTGACTCCCTCAATGTGTTTAAGAAGCGTTTGGAGAATTCCTGTCTAACTGATATTAGGTTTTTGTAATCTAGTAAGTGTAGCTTAATTGTATTTTATTCTGCGCTCTTCACTTGTGGAGCTCAATGCTGTCACCGTGTCCTGTCTCATACAGTCCTCTAGACTGATTACGTTGACCTCTATTATAAATCACATTTAATAAACATTTCTGCTAAGCAAAAAAAAATGTAAATGTGAAACATCTTGACTTGATGGAAGTTCTCGCCCTCTCATGCCACTGACACAAGAATGCCCTCTGGATGCCCAAATGTTCCAGCAGGTGGACTCCATCCAGCACAGTATGATACCAGTTGCTCACTTCTTCTGGGCAGTATTCTACTAGCGCCATAAAAGGGAAACTAGGCAGAAGCTGCAAGCAAGACAATTACATGACTCTGCAACATCATAAAACAGGCGGAAAGAGCCATAAAAAGGCGTGTTGCTATGCGCTACTGTAATTGAAAACATTTTTGGGCATGACGTCAAAATTAATATTATGTTGCCAAATAAAGAGAAACGCACCGAGAGCTGGATGGGGTCAGTCCAGGGTGGTGTGCCAGAAGAAACAGCAGGAGCAGCAGCAAGCTGAGGCTGAGGCACACTTCCTAAACCTCGGCTGCAGTACCCCTTCGGTAGGCCCTGTCCCTCTCGCTCATCTCCTTACAAGCAGCGGCGTAAGCTGCTACTCATTAACAAACTCTCCCCCGGCGCTTTCTCAGGATCTTGTAAAATTTCTCCCTGCCTGAGAGGCTGCAGAGAACTGTCTAAATATTTGGGAGGTGGATGGGCCTCCTCAGGCTGTTTTATACATTAGCAACAGAACCTCCTCTTCTCCCGACTCCATCTTCATATTCTTGCTATTCCCGAATGAAGAGCCTGCCTACCATAGTAAACACGAAACTCTCACTGGCAAGCTAACTGACAAGAGAGATGACAAAAAGCCCTTGGGGACTGACTCGTGACTCAAAGGTTGTAAGTCTCAAATTCCCAGTCTATTTTAAGAAGGGAAATGTAAGAGTAAACACATCATCTGTTGCTTAGATAACAACAACAACAACCGCGAGATGTTCCCTGTGCTCGTAAAGCATCATTCGTCATCCTCATGAAGAGATCTGTGAACCCAGCGGGCTGGCGGCACACTTGTTAATGATATAAAATATACTATCCATCAAGGGACATATTTCTTTAAAAAATGAATTGTTCGATTGAATAACATTCTTGTGTAAGCCCACCATCTTTCTCAGTGGAACTGAAATCATTGTACACACTTTCTGTACACTGTGATCACCAGTCATGTAGTGCGACATCTCCATTGACTGCGCAAAACCAATGACATTACAATGGAGGTACAGTGGAACCTCGACTCACGACCGTAATTCGTTCTAAAACTCTGGTCGTAACCAGATTTGGTCGTGACCCAAAGTAATTTCCCCCATAGGATTGTATGTAAGTACAATTAAGACCGTACAAACTGTATGTAAATATATTTTCTTTAAAGATTTTTAAGCACAAAAATAGCTAATTATACCATAGAATGCACAGTGTAATAGTAAACTAAATGTAAAAACATTGAACAACACTGAGACAGACACCCAGGCCCCCTGCACTCGCTCGCTCTCTCTCTCGCACTCACTCGGTCGCTCTCTCTCTCTCTCGCTCTCTCTCTCTCTCTCTCGCTCTCTCTCTCTCTTGCACTCACTCGGTCGCTCTCTCTCTCTCTCTCGCACTCACTCGGCCGCTCTCTCTCCTGCACCGGCTTTCTCCTCCTGCTTCCTGCCTTCTCCTGCATCCTCCCATTCTTTCCTGTTCTCTTCTTTTTCCCTTTTGCCAACTCGCACTTCTATTTATGAAGAGGACGTGGTAGTCGTGGCACTCAGCAGCTCCTGGGAACAATTACGGATGCGGACCTCTTCTCACCTGTGCACTTAGGTGAGAAACGCCCACATCATGAACTCCTCAAGAACTGCTTCGGCCACACACCACCACGCCCCCTCGCTAAGCCGCGAGTGCGGTGATTATTTATTAAAGCTGGCCTTTCTGACGGGAGCTGTGGACCCGCTATACCAAAGGAGGAAGCTGGGTTGAGAGGAGGTTACAGTTTTGAGGGAGAGTCCCTCTGCCTGATGCACAATGAACAATGTACAGTACAGGGAGAGACTGAACACGTGCGGAAATCATCAGCGCGTATGAACCGGAAGGGAAATTGGCTTGTTCGTCACCCGAGTGTGAAGTCGTGAACAGATGCAAAAGTTTTTGGTTGTTACCCAATTTGTACGAGTTCAGAGACGTTCGTGACCCGAGGTTCCACTGTACAATGAATGCAATGCGGACACAAGGAAAGCAAGCGTTTTGGACCCCATGAATAGAACAGAAGCTCATCTGTTTCATTTCTGACAAAGGAAAAATATTGTCCTGAATTGCAGCTGGACTTACCACACCCAGAACAGAGTCATGGGCAAGCTAGCAATGGAAAGTTGAAACTGTGTTGAAAAGTCGAGAGGGGATTGTGTAATTCATTATCCTCTTCGATTAATAGTTATGTAAGTAACCTGACATCCTCAAGGCAACAAGATCCACAACTGCATTTGTTACGTGTAACGGGCTCTGTAACCCGAAGTCAGATATGGTGACGGCAGCCCAATATACTCCATCTACTATCGTATGTTATAAAAGGCTACTACTGTCTGTGAATGTGTGTGCCCAGTCCCTCTGAGCAATGTGATTGGTCAGTTTGGCTTTGGTTTGATTGATCAGTTTGGCTTTGGTCTGAGTTGTCAGTTTAGCTTTGGTCGCTATGTGTTGGTCACTAAATACTAATGAGGCACACCCTGAGATGCCTTCAAAAGATAGGAAGTATTTGTAAGAACACACATGATGTTTTTGGGTAATGGGTGCCTGTCTCCCATTGATGGTGTTCAAAAAGCTGACAGGAGGTGAGCAAGGAGCAATGAAAAGTCAGAATCTAAGAAGCAGGCTTTACATTGATGTGATCAAGAGAGGTTGAGATAAGTGAAGATGCCAAGCAAAGGTGGAGGAGGAATGCTGGGGGTACACATAGGGCAACAGAGGATGACGCTACTTCTGGTCCCACCCCTTCTGCACTGAGACCTATTAAGAGCAGATGTGATCATTATCAACCCTGCTGTTCATGAGGAAGCTGCCTTTGAGAAGCAAGCTAATACTTGAAGAGTCTCTAATGGACCATTGGTCCCATCTTTTGTTTCCATGAACAGCATATGTGGAGCCGAAGTAAACAGGGTGCTAGCAAACGCCCCAAACTGCTCATGTCATTTTTTGATTGTCTTCCACACCTCATTTCTGTTGTGCTGCCTCCACTGGGTAATTGCAGTTTTAAATGAAAAGAGAATCTAAAGAAGTCACAAAGCCAAAATGACAAGTCATTAAAATGTGAAATAAAAATTATGAAAGCCCAGAACATTAAAAAAAAGATAGAAGCTGGAATACAGTGTGAGATTTCATAGCCAAAATGGGCCCCCATAACGTGAGCCAAATTGAGCAGATGTTAAATGAAGTCAAACAACTGAAGAAGAATTTGTAACCAGAAAATACTAATAACAATGATCACTGAAGAGGAATCTGAAAACTGAGACAATTGGGAGAATGCACACCCTGACCTTTATATACTGTAATCGTATTGATGACATCAACCATCACATACTCCTGATTGTCTTGCCTGGTAACAGCAAAGCAAGGCAACAAGAGAACATCATTTTCACCTTCGCTAAAAACATTCTGAAATAAAAAATTGTTATAATCAATAGATTCCTTGGTCTTTGAAACTTTGGAAACAATGCTCAAAAATTTTAAAGACCAAGAACCAGTCAGGAAAAAAAATACCAATGGTCACCAGCCATCTCATTATACACACAAGCTTATACAGAGACACGATTAATTGAGGTGAAGTTTCCATTTTTTACCCCACGTTACAGCAAATATGATCATGCATTTTCATGCTCTAAGTATGCATGCAGCTGCCTCTTATTTTGTGTTTGAATAAACGTCTCCACTGAAGAAAAACCTCAGGAATCACTTCCTTTTACGGGCAGACATCGTGTGAAACCATGTGACAGGTACAGTGGCGTGCAAAAGTATTCAATCCCCTGGAAAGTCGTCATCATTTTCTGCATAACAAAAGATGTGTACACATATTTAGTCATTCAGTATTTTTTGAAATCTTAATGTTGAAACAATAAAGATGGAAACAATACTCACAAGCGAGGAGAGTGTGTTGAGCAGATGGAAAGAGTATTTTGAGAGGCTGATGAATGAAGAGAACGAGAAAGAGAAGAGGTTGGATGATGTGAAGATAGTGAATCAGGAAGTGCAACGGATTGGCAAGGAGGAAGTAAGGACAGCTATGAAGAGGATGAAAAATGGAAAGGCCGTCGGTCCATTTGACATACCTATGGAAGCATGGAGGCGTTTAGGAGAGATGGCAGTGGAGTTTTTTAACGAGATTGTTTAATGGAATTGAGAGGATGAATGGATAGATGATAGATAGATAGATTGATAGAAAGTGAGAGGATGAATGGATAGATAGATAGATAGATAGATATTTTATTAATCCCAATGGGAAATTCACATAATCCAGCAGCAGCATACAATATTAAATTAAAATCAAAAAACAATATTAAATTAAAGAGTAATAAAAATGCATGTAAAAACAGACAATAACTTTGAGTAATGTTAGCATTTACTCCCCCGGGTGGAATTGAAGAGTCGCATAGTGTGGTGGAGGAACGATCTGCTCAGTCTGCCAGTGGAGCAAGACAGTGACAAAAGTCTGTCACTGAAGCTACTCCTCTGCCTGGAGATGATCCTGTTCAGTGGATGCATTGGATTCTTCATGATTGACAGGAGTTTGCTTAGTGCCCGTCGCTCTGCTACAGATGTTAAACTGTCAACTTTACTCCTACAATAGAGCCTGCCTTACTCACCAGTTTGTCCATGCATGAGGTGTCTTTCTTCTTTATGCTGCCTCCCCAGCACAACACCACGTAGAAGAGGGCACTCGCCACAACCATCTAGTAGAACATCTGCAGCATCTTATTGCAGATGTTGAAGGACGCCAACCTTCTAAGGAAGTATAGTCAGCTCTGACCTTTCTTACATAGAGCATCAGTATTGGCAGTCCAGTCCAATTTATCATCCAGCTACACTCCCAGGTATTTATAGGTCTGTACCCTCTGCACACAGTCTCCTCTGATGATCACGGGGTCCATGAGGGGCCTGGGTCTCCTAAAATCCACCACCAGTTCCTTGGTCTTGCTGGTGTTCAGGTGTAAGTGGTTTGAGTCTCACCATTTAACAAAGTCTTTGATTAGTTTCCTGTACTCCTCCTCTTGCCCACTCCTGATGCAGCCCACGATAACAGTGCCGTCAGTGAACTTTTGCACATGGCAGGACTCCGAGTTGTATTGGAAGTCTGATGTATGTTGGGTGAACAGGACCGGAGAAAGTCCAGTCCCCTGCAGCGCTCCTGTGTTGCTGACCACAATGCCAGACCTGCAGTTCCAAAGATGCACATATTGAGGTCTGTCTGTAAGATAGTCCACGATCCATGCCACCAGGTGTGAGTCTACTCCCATCTCAGTCAGCTTGTCCCTAAGGAGCAGAGGTTGGATTGTGTTGAAGGCGCTAGAGAAGTCCAGAAACATAATTCTTACAGCACCACTGCCTCTGTCCAAGTGGGAGAGGGATCGGTGTACCATATAGATGATGGCATCTTCCGCTCCCACCTTCTCCTGGTATACGAACTGCAGAGGATCGAGGGCGTGGCGGACCTGTGGCCTCAGGTGGTGAAGCAGCAGCCGTTCCATGTTCTTCATCACAAGATATGGGAAAGAGTAGTGGAAGCTCGGTTAAGAAGTGAGGTGATGATTAGTGAGCAGCAGTGGGGTTTCATGCCAAGAAGGAGCACCACAGATGCAATGTTTGCTCTGAGGGTGTTGATGGAGAAGTTTAGAGAAGGCCAGAAAGAGTTGCATTGCGTTTTTGTGGACCTGGAGAAAGCATATGACAGGGTACATCGAGAGGAGCTGTGATATTGTATGAGGAAGTCTGGAGTGGCAAAGAAGTACGTAAGAGTTGTACAGGATATGTACGAGGGAAGTGTGACAGTGGTGAGGTTTGCGGTAGGAGTGACAGATACATTCAAGTTGGAGGTGGGATTACATCAGAGATCAGTTCTGAGCCCTTTCTTATTTGCAGTGGTCATGGACAGGCTGACAGACGAGATTAGACAGGAGTCCCCGTGGACTATGATGTTTGCTGATGACTTTCTGATCTGAAGCGATAGTAGGGAGCAGGTTGAGGGGACCCTGGAGAGGTGGAGATATGCTCTAGAGAGGAGAGGAATGAAGGTCAGTAGGAACAAGACAGAATACATGTGTGTGAATGAGAGGGACGTCAGTGGAATGATGAGGGAGTAGAGTTGGCGAAGGTGGATGAGTTTAAATACTTAGGATCAACAGTGCAGAGTAATGGGGATTGTGAAAGAGAGGTGAAGAAGAGAGTGCAGGCAGGATGGAATGAGTGGAGAAGATTGTCAGGGATTTGTGACAGACAGGTATCAACAAGAGTGAAAGGGAAGGTCTACAGGACAGTAGTGAGACCAGCTATGTTATATGGGCCAGAGACAGTGACATCTGACCAGAAAGCAAGAGACAGAGCTGGAGGTGGCAGAGTTAAAGATGCTAAGATTTGCATTGGGTGTGACGAGGATGGATAGGATTAGGAATGAGGACATTAGAGGGTCAGCTCAAGTTGGACTGTTAGGAGACAAAGTCAGAGAGGCGAGATTGCATTGGTTTGGACATGTGCAGAAGAGAGATGCTGGGTATATTGGGAGAAGGATGATAAGGATAGAGCTGCCAGGGTAGAGGAAAAGAGGAAGGTCTAAGAGAAAGTTTATGGATGTGGTGAGAGAGGACATGCAGGTGATGGGGGTAACAGAACAAGATGCAGAGGACAGAAAGATATGGAAGAAGATGATCCGCTGTGGCGACCCCAAACGGGAGCAGCCAAAAGAAGAAGAAGAAGAAAGAAGATGTTGAAACAATACATTTCCAAAGTCAAAATAAAAAATTTTCTGCAGATTGTTAACTGAAGAGGAAAAGCTCAAAAGTTACTGTAGTGTTTATATAAGTATTCAAGCCTGACATATTAATACTTTGTCGAGTACCTTTTGCTTCAATAACAGTCTTAATTCTTTTGAGGTGAGTGATTCTTCTCCATTCTGCTTGGCAAAATTGATCAAGATCCTCTAGGTTGGTGGGATGGCACCTCTGGACAGCAGTTTTCAAATAGTGCCACAGATTCTCAGTAGAGTTAAAATCATGGCTTTGACTTGGCCAGTCCAAAAAATCCCCCTTTCTTTTTTTGAGTTCACTCCAGTGTTGCTTTGGCCTTATGCTTAGGGTGATTGTCATGGTGAAAGATAAATCTTCTCCCAAGACGTAGGTTCATAGCAGATTAGGACAAGTTCTCCTGCAAACTTGTGTGGTATTTGTGTCCATCCATTGTCCCTTCAACTTTGACAAGATTCCCAGCTTCTTGAGACATGGGCAGTGTCAGTTTTACGCCACACATACCTCTTTGAAGTTTGGCCAAAAAGCCCCTTTGTGGTCTCATCTCACCATAAAACCTTCTCCTTCATCTTAACTGGGCCTTTCTCAAGCTTTGTAGTAAATGCCATACGTGATATTATATGGACCTTTAAAACGAGTTGGCTTCTTCTTGCTACAGGCCCGTAGAGGCCTGTCTTATGGAGAGCTCTCTTGAAGTTATGGATCCATGCACCTTCACTGCAGTTTCAGCCAAAGAGCTTTGCAGATTTTGGAGAGTGACGGTTGGATTTTTAGTCGCCTCTTTCACCAGCTGACATCTTGCTGTGAAGTTTAGTTTTGTGAGACGGCCTTTTCTAGTAAGAGTCTGGGTGCTGGGATGAACCTTTCACTTTCTGATGATGGATCCAACAGTGCACAATGGGACATTCAAATTCTTTGATATTTTTCGTAGACATTTCTTGCCTTGTCAATTTCAATGACTGTTTCACACTTTAGCAGAATGCTCCTGTGACTTTTTTTTTGCAGTTAATGTCCGACAAAGACGATGACCCTTAAAAAGGGGGCTTTTTTATATCCAGAGAGATATAAAGGACTCACAAGTAGAACCTCTTAATTTTTAATTATGACTGTCAAATGACAATCACCTTTGTGTCATTTGTGATTAATCTGTCACTTGTGTAAACCTGCAGCTTCCAAAACACAGAGGTTTAAACACTTACAGAAAATTTATTTTATTTTGACTTTGGAAGTATATTGTTACAGCTAAGAGTTCACATTTTTGTCATGCACACAATGATGATGACTTTCAAGGGGGTTGAATACTTTTACATAACACCATACAGTATTGTGGTTATTATGGTAGTACGATGCCCACTTTGCCAATTATAATGGCAATCATGAGAACTGGAATCCTAAAGACCTGTTGCAGACAGATGTGGTATTGGTTACACTCCTCCATGGCATGTGCTCAGCCTCATCGGCAAGATGCAAAACACAGGAGAAAGGTGGTATGACCCGGCACAGATTCACACTAAGGCATGTGTCAAACCCAAAAGACTTTTATTTTTCTTCACCTGTGGGGCACGTCTTCCCCGTGAACCCCACAGACATAACAGAGTCCCAAGCACTTAATCAAAACGACCCACCCTTCTTCTGGCACCACCACTCCTCCCAGGCAACCTCGTCCTCTTCCTCCCGATTCTGGCCCCGGATGGTGGTTGCCTGCACTTTTTATAGCCCACCCAGAAGTGGTCCAGGTGCTTGATCACCTGCATCTGATTGAACCTCCGGGCAGGGCTGTAGAGTTGTCCAGCTGGGCTGTGGAATCCATGCAGCACCCCCTGGCGGCCACCCCAACTCCCGACCGGTCTGTTGCGCACTCCATCTCCCATGGAGCCCTGCGGGAGGTTGAAGCATCACCGCCGGCCAGGGAGGCTGCCACCAAGTGTCCCTGGAGGAAGTATTGAGTTGCCCATGGTTGCTCCCCCGAAACATATGCAGCAGGGGCATCCCAGCTGGGCATGGAACCCGGCCACCTACCACAGTGGCTACTATGAAACAGCATGTGTTGGCTTTTTCATGCTGTGCATTTTCTTGTGAAACAAGCACAATAATATGCACAGTGTTGTGTTTTAGTGCACGATACATGCAGCATATCTCAGTTTTAAAAAACGCACTGTAGTCCTGTATAGTGATATGAACAGTCATGGAATACGGTGGATTTTATGCTGTGCTGCAGAGACTGAAGTCAGCAGAGTTAGCTGAGGGTCACAGATCTTTGACATGGACGGTGACTTCAGGGGCGTGAAGGAAGCAGGCAGATGAGACAACTCCTTGGCCTGCTGTATTTCTGATTTGTACAGAAATTCAAGTATCTAAATATTTTAAACCATTACCAACTCTCCTCCTTTCTGTTTTTCTTCTCAGTATCCGGATTTGGCACTTCGTTCCAGTGCTCTACTGCCAGCCTGCTGTCCTGCATTCTCTCATCTGAGTTGGCGGCCAGCACAGACCCCCCTATAGAAAACCCAGGAGCAGGCAGGCAGCCAGTTGACCGAGGTCTTCAGGACTCTGACTTTATTTTTGACTTTATCTTTCACAATTTTCATCCTCTCCATTGTCAACTGGCTATCGTTCATCAATTAATTAATGGACAGACACTGTTGGTTCCCATTTATGTTTAATCAGTTTTTACCTTGTTCTTTGTGTGTTTCAACAAATCTCCATTTAAATGTGTACCAGCCCTGCATTCAGCAATTAGTATAATCTGTACTTGTAATTTAATGGAGAATTGTTCACAGTGCTCTGTGTCTGCACTCAGTGAAGAGCGCTATACAAAAAGATAAGTTGCATTGTATTGAAGCTTCTCCAACTCCCTCCTGGGATTTGCTTTGCCAATTCCTGCTTGGTACATGTGAACTATTATGTCCATAACAATAAATCACATATGTAACAATACTAACCTTTTTTTAATCATTTTTTGAAATGAAGATAGGATATACAGAAATGTGAAAAAATAAAATTACAGATAAGTAAGAGAAAGGGGGAAAATACAAAACAGATATTTGGCCAAAATCCAAAGATGCCCACTCACCAGAGACAGCAAAACCACCAATCATCCAAGATGTGCAAATTAAATTAGAAGCAAAAACCCCAAATACCCCACATGTGACTTTTGATTTTTTTTTAATAACAGTCTCCTTCTTTTTTGCCTGATTAATTCTTGAAGCTGAACCTTCCAAAAATATAAAATTATAAAGTGAAAACTTCCACTGCCCAAAACATGCATTATTTGAATCTTCCTGTCGATACACTAGCAAACAGTCAAGTCAGTCAATGTCCAACCCGCTATATCCTAACACAGGCGTCTGCTGGAGCCAATCCCACCCAGCACAGGGCGCAAGGCAGGAACAAATCCCAGGCAGGGCGCCAGCCCACCATAGGGCACACACACACACCCACACACCAAGCACAATTTAGGATCGCCAATGCACCTAACCTGCATGTCTTTGGACTGTGGGAGGAAACTCACGCAGACACGGGGAGAACATGCAAACTCCACGCAGGGAGGACCCGGGAAGCGAATCGAGGTCTCTTTACTGCGAGGCAGCAGTGCAACCACTGCGCCACCGTGCTGCCCTCAACAGCAAACATTTAAAAACAATAGAACCAAATTAACTAACCCATTTGTTTAGCTGAGATATCAATGCAAGGCAAATGAGAAATCTAAATAGATCAGTAATTGTGGCAATACTCGTATCTGAAAATCCTGAATAGAGGCCAGGACACTAGCAACAAGATTCTACAATTCTGTCACCCTGGAGAATTTCCAAAAACCTCATACAGAAAAGTACCAGGCACCTTAGACAGGCACAAATGACATTACGTTATGCAACATACATGTGATGAACAAATCTAAATGGCACATACTGATATTCTGCATTTCTTGAGGAGGCCTGTATGCTGTCAAAAGCTGTATCCCAACAAATCTCTGCACCAGACAACAAATCCCATTGCCAGACTCTTGGAATAGCTAATGGATTAGCCGCAGCACAACACAGCATGTCATAAAATTTTGAAACCGGTATGGAATCTGAGCTAAGTGCAAAGGCAAATTTAATTAGGGGGTGTATGAGAAGAGGAGTTGATAGAACAATGGAGCGCTTTAATAGTCGATCATATCCAGAAAACAGAAGAAAAAGCTTTGGAATTGAAAATTCCTTGCATAATAGCTGAAAAGATTGAATGTCACTGGAATCAAAAATAATAATATTAAAAATTATAATTGATTTTATTTAAGGCACCTTTCATGACAATCAAGATCACCTCACAGTGTAAAATCCACAGTAGTGAAACAACAGTAAACATTAAAACAACATACAGACAGACAGACAGACAGACAGACAGACAGACAGACAGACAGACAGATAGATAGATAGATAGATAGATAGATAGATAGATAGATAGATAGATAACAAAAAAGGCACTGTATGATAGATAGATAGATAGATAGATAGATAGATAGATAGATAGATAGATAGATAGATAGATAGATAGATAGATAGATAAGGTACCGCTACTGCCATAACTCATGGTCAGGATGGTGTGCTTTTGATAATGTTTGATATAATATGCCATTTATTCTGATGGCCAGAAAGCTCAATTTTGAAACCTGAGAATCTCCGGTGTGCCTTCTAGCAAACACTCTGTGCGTTCTTCTGGTTACCACTCTCCCATAAAGCTGTAACTGGTGAAACACCCAGGCCCAGTTTAGTCTGCACAGTCCCTCCAATCTGAACCACTGTACCTTGTAACTCCTTCAGAGTTCTCACAGGTCTCTTGCTTGTATTCTTCACTTGTCAGCTTTTTGTGCAGTCACTCAGTTGGACTACTCTTGCAAATTTACAGCAGTGCCAGGCTCTTTATATTTCTTCATGACTGATTCAACTGGATATTCAGTGACTTGGATATTTTCTTGTCTCCTTCCACTGACTTGAGCTTTTCCATCACCTTCTCATGGAAGTGTCTGTAGTGCTATTTTGTCTTCATTTAGTAGGCTAAGCTACAATACTGGATAAAAATCCCAAATATGGGACTAATCAAATTCACAAAACAGTATCCATGTCATTGAAAAAAAATGTTGAAATGAAGTAGCAGTCCACAATACGTACCTAAATGTGCAAAAGATATACAAAATTTAACCAATAAGCAAGAAAACCATGATTCCAAAAACTTGCTTACCAAATCTTCTGTGTCAACAAGCCCCATTTTATAGCAAAGACTGTGTCTTGTTGACACACAGATGGTCAGTGATCTTTGATTCTGGAAAATAGTGGCAGATCACCAGACAAAACAATCACATGATAAAGACTTCAGTCCTATTTATGTTATTTTCCCTGACCCTCTCCATTGTATTGTCTCTGTCTTATCTCATATTCATAGTTTGTTCCTCTGTCCCAATATTTCTCTGTAGGGGTTGGATCAGCCCTCGGACAAGCCGCCGTCACCTGAGAGGACTGTAAAGGTCATCTGCTATCACGGCTTATTTTCGATGGCATTTGTAGCTGTTCACCTGCTGTGTTTTTTGATCTTTAGATGTACTTCTCCCCTTTGGAACATTTTGCTTTGTCTATTTTGAGTATTTTGGATTAGATCTATTCTAGCTTTCCTTTTCAGACTTTATGTACAAAATTAATTTTGTGTTTAGAATAATAGTTGTGAAAGTTCGAATTTTGAGTTTTAGATGTTTGTTTTGGCTTGGGTTATTGCTTTTTGTTTTATTTTTGCTTCCATCTTTCCCTGCTATAATTCTGTTTCCTTTTTGAGTAAATTATTCTTTGTAAATAAGTTTAATTCCTCTTGTAAAAGCCATTTTCCTAGTTATATAAGATTCATAGATATTTTACTAGATGACGATGCATAATCTATGGAAGGTTCCTAAAACCCCCATAAGTAGAATTGTATTGGTATTGGTATATTCTTGCCATTTCTAATAGCTCTGACTAAGTATTATTCTTCAGTTAGTGACAGCCTTGCCATATGTAAGGTGTAGAGGGCATACGGTTTTAAACTGTGCTCATGCCTGTGCCTACGGGCTCTTAGTGTTTGTGAAGTAACTCGCAAAGATAACACGCATAAGCACGAAGCCGTATGCTTAAGGCGTACAGAAGAAGAAATTAAGAACTTTTAAGTACAAAATAACTAAAGTTTCTCAAGAAACGCTAAGTTTATAGAAGATACATTTTTCCCTTTTTTTGCCTTTTATTCTAAGTGTGTAACTATTTTTTCCTTTATTCTTGTGTGGATTATTTGCTTTTAACTTTCACTAAATATTTTTAAAACAAACTTTTGGACAGAGAGATTTCTTTCAGCACGCGTTTTTCTCGTGCTTGATCTTGCCTTATGCTTCGGCGGCTACACCTCTGTTCTGAGTGCTATGCAGTTTATTTTCTATTGTTTAGTTATTTACTTGGAATCTCTTGTGCCTTTGGTTGATCCCTTTTTTAATTTATTCGTTAATATACTGACTCAAATAGAGAAGACATAGATTTTATATTAATGACTGGGATAAGAAGGTAGTAAAGAACAAGCTAAGATTAAAGCTGAAGAGCAAGTTGATCAGGCATGAGAACAAAATCAGTAACCAGAATTTTAAGACCAATAATTAAAAACTATATAAAAAGATTTTCATTCTATGCTAATTAAGGAGTTACCCATCAATCATGGACACTGCAGATATTTACCCATCAACTTATACAGGGTGAGTGAAAATTATGTTAACAATAATGGTATTG
This sequence comes from Polypterus senegalus, assembly GCF_016835505.1. Lineage (NCBI taxonomy): Eukaryota > Metazoa > Chordata > Cladistia > Polypteriformes > Polypteridae > Polypterus > Polypterus senegalus. Next base: position 28,177,160 of record NC_053164.1, read on the forward strand.
CTATGTATGTACTTGTATACAATTTTTGTGGACAATTTATGTGACACATATGGTACAAATGTTGAACATGATGGTGAACAGGTTGAGACATTCCTGTAAATCATCTTTCACATATGAAGTATATTTTGTGAATAAATTGCTTCTGCTACTCAAATATTAACATAATTTTGACTCTCCCTGTATATGGTCGTTCTGGTGATGTGACACATGTTGCACATTCTCGGAAATTCTGGGGAACAGTCGATATAGAAAACCCGGACTTCTTAGCTCTGACATGGCGGCACCCATAAAACAAAAATGTTTTTCAAACAAACGTTTCTTTCAGAATTCTTGAGTTCTAACACCCCAAATAGATGCATACCATAGACCCCACAAAAAATGAACAACAACAGCTTCTCGTAGCAATAGAAGTTTTTCCAAATGGCTTTATTGGGTTTTGGGTGGTATTTGCATTTTTATCCTTTGCAAAACTGAGAAAAAAACAACTTTAAAAGCGCTTAAACTGCAACTGAACCAGGAACACAGCCTTTTCTGGGTCTTGCTCCATTACATAAGCCCTACTTGTAAGTTACTTCAACCCATTAAAGACAGTGGAAATACTGCCTACTCATTTATTTTGCTTTTTTCAATACCATTTTTTTCAACATGCAATGTCTGTGTCTTCCTACTTCCTATCATTTTTGTCATTAAATTTTGTTAGAGTTTGTTAGAGTTAGATTACAAAGATCTGCACTGAAGATTAATTCTGGAACGAGGAGCTGTAGGCATCACCTACAACACCGGATCTCCAGAGAGTAAAGCTAAGAGGAGAATAGTTCATGCAGAGTGAGATCATCGGTGGAGTCCTGCAGAGGTCTGTCCCAGGACTGTTTCTTTATCTGCTTTATATTAATAACATTGATAACTGGTATGGTTAGTAAACATGCAAAATTCACAGATGCTACTAAATTGGAGGAATGTCAAACACTGAGGAAGAAGCAAAAACAATTCAAAAGGTTCTGGACAAACTTCAGGACTGGGCGAACGCCTGGAAAATGAAGTTTACTGTGGAAAAGTGCAAAGTGCTAAACAGGGGCGTAAAGAACACCTATTAAAAATACAAGATGGCAGATGCTGTCCTACAGGAAGCAACCTCTGAAACAGATTTAGTGGTTAATGTTGATAGTTTTCAGTTGAAGTTTTCATAATCTAAACAATGCACAGAAGCAATTAAAAGGGATATAAAATGTAAGGATATTTTTTTTTAAAAATGTTTAATATAAATTTAGGGACTTTATGCTCAGACTATATAATGCACTCGTGAGGCCACATTTGGAGTATTGTGTGCAGTTCTGGTCGCCACACTACAGAAAAGACATAGCAGCACTTGAAGCTGTGCAAAGAAGAGCAACCAGGAGGCTCCCAGGACTTCAGGACATGTCCAACTGTGACAGACTCAGAGAATTAAACCTGTTTAGTCTCGAGCAGAGGAGACCGTGTGAGGACCTGATCCAGGTCTTCAAAGTTATCAAAGGCTCATATAAAGCAGAACCAGCAGAATTCTTTCAACTTAATGATGAACCACATCAGTGGAAATTAAGGGGAAGTGCATTTAGGACTGAACAATGGAAGCACTTCTTTGCATAAAGGGAATCTTGAACAAACTGCCAAGTTACATGTATGTAGTTGAAGCAGATACCTTGCCAACATTTAAGAAGTATCTGGTTAAGGAACTGGGACAGCTTAGCTATTAACAACAACAGTTTATTACTCTTTAGTCATGAAAGTTGATTAAATAAGGAAAAGGAATGTCCATGCTTCAGCTCCATGTTGTAAATGATGCCATATTGGTGGCTGTTTGAGGCTGCACACTCTTGTAAATGGAAAGGGTGGCATTAACGGTTCAGAAGAACTTTCTGAGTCAAAGTCCTCCTAAGTTAGAGGAAGAGGACCAGCAGTCATTATGCAGTGTAATGGCATTATCCTTCCCAAGTGTCTCTTCTAAATTGACTTATGACATTCCCATACGTATGACGCAAACTCCACACAGCCAATCAGAGTCAAATCCAGGTCAGCATTTCCCAGTGTGATGAGGTCTCTGGTCAGTCCATTCTCTAAGATTCACTCCAGTCTTACCGAGGTTTGTTCTTTCCACCTTTTTGGCTTCAATATTCACATTCTGACTAAAGCCCATCGTCTTCGACCCCATGATGAAGCTAACGTTTGTGTATTCAACTACTAACAAAGTAGCTTTATCAATCAAACTTAATTCAATTCATTGTGCAGGGGGCCGACAGACCCACCCTGCACTGGAAATGACTCAGCAATACACCTTGTAGATCATTTTGAAACTGATAATTAGCTGAAGACACATGTCTACCCAAAACAGTGCATGCTCCCATGTATAAAGACAGGCACACAAGGAATGTCCAAACACCACAGGGACAGCTACTTGACCACTGGATTTGAACCTAGGATTCTGTATGTCTGCATTTTCCTTATCTTTATCTTTTTGATGACCTGTCCATTTGACATTCTGCATAGCCTAGGATGTTCAATGTCCATTTATTCCTGGATGGACCCCTTTTCTGGAATCTGTGGTTTCTTCCAACAGTCCAAGTCCATTGTTGTTACTAAATTGTCCAACTGCATTTGAAGGTGGCCTCCAGTTGTCCCATATAGGAATCAGACTCTGAATTGAAACAAATGAACAAAAGTGGATGAATTTCCACCAGTGTGTGTTAAGTCTCATTTAAGTGTGCTATAACAATAGTCTGACTGAAATTTAAAATAGCTTTTTTTGGCCTTTATCCCTGATGGTCCTGTGAAATAAACTAATTCTTCACACATTAGATCTCAGGCATTGATTAAAGGCACTGTATGCATACTCTACATCCAAACACTCCTGGAGACTGGCCATGTTTACATGACAGGACTAAGTAGGCCACATGGCTTTTGATCATTCAGCTTGGTCTTTTGTTATAGAGAGCCCCTAGGGATGGGTGGGAGCTGTCAATAAAGACGCAGACAATGAGAACTAAATAAGAACATGGACCACCAGGCGGGTTCTCCCACCAAGACAAAACTGACCTGGCTTAAACATCAAAGCCTTTATTTCTCTTGTATGTTGTGTTTAATAACCGTATAAATATCTCAGGCTCTGCTGTAATGTCACACGGTCAGAGCTTGCTTCATCATCAAGTGTAAATTTTACTTTCAAGTTGCTTTACTTTTATTTACACTTTTATTTGAAGTTTCAGACACTCTTTACTCAGCCTAAGAGTGATTACCTGTAATGAGGGAGGCCGTGACTCACAGCCAAGGTGATCTCGCAGCCCTAATGACGTTCTAATTTCCTTTTGAATCATTCTGGACCAGCCGCCTGAGCAAGACACCTATCATACAGGCTATTCACGCAGCCTGCCGGCTGACTGGACGTTTGGAGTCCAGACTGAAGTCCGATTGAGACGTCCAGGAAACTGAGAAAGGACGCAGTCATTTCTGACTGGAGAATGCAGAGCCAAATCAGAGCTTCAGAGAGTCCATGCCCTCCAGACAGGGTGCAAACCGATACCATTGTGACGTTCAGATCAAATGAAAAGCAGCTGCTGAGTTCTTGGCAGGACGTCTCATCAGTATGAAGGAGGGAAAATGAAACCGGCAACCCCACAGGGGGACGAACAGGTCTAATGAATGGCCTGCTAACATGCGCTGCACCGGCCCAAGTCTGAAACTCAGTGTTAGCACTCAGTTCATGACTCCAGCCTGAGGATGAGGATGATTCATTGTACTTTTTTGACAGTATGGCTTTTGAGCAACTTAGTTTTGAGCAATTCTTCAAAAAATAATTATCTTGTCTTGCCTAGAGGGTGAGTATTAAGTGGCATGGCAATATCATTTTAGGAGACCTACATTTATTTATTTATTTATTGAAGCATTGAAACTCCAACTGAGACCACAGGGTCATTAACAGAAGAGCCCACATTCAGCAGCATAAAAACTAAAATGACAATAATAAAATATTAAAACATTTCAGATTAAATGCATTGTCATTTGTACAATAAATACTGAAAAATGTCTTGTCAGAATAACAACAGTGATACACTACACAGGCATAAACATATAATATATATAGGCGCAATATTATATATATAATATTATGTGGCAGGCAGCTGGGGGTAGTACCCAGCCGGGATGCCCAGGAGGACCGGAGGAGGACTTGCGCCTCCTCCAGACCACGAGGGAGCGAACGCCCTGGTTGTGTTGGGGGCCCAACTAAGCCCAACCCTGTAGAGGCCCGTGGCCACCGCTAGGGGGCGCCCCGGTGCCTGAAGAACCCTGGACCTTAGCACTTCCGCCACACCAGGAAGTGCTGGGGGGAAGAAGACTGGGGACACCCAGAGGGCTTCCGGGTGCGCAGCCGGTACTTCGGCCACGGGGGTGTGTCCGCGGAGGATTGCCGGGAAGCAGCTGGAGCCCATCCGGGCTCGTATATAAGGGGCCGCCTCCCTTCATTCGGGAGCAGGAGTCGGGTGGAAAAGGACGGAGCTCGGAGGAGAGGAGTGGAGGCGGTCTGAAGAAGACTAGAAGACATTGTTGTGCGGCGAGGACTTGAAGGGGTGATTGGTGCTGCGGCACTGGGTTGTGCACTTTACTTCTGTAAATAGTATTGTAAATAAACGTGTGTAGTGAACCAACATGTCTGCCTGTCTGTGTCCGGACATACAGACATAAAATCTGTACAGGGGTGGGCAAAATTAGGTTTACACTTGTTTATATGGAAAAAGATATCAAGCAACACTCAACAGCCTAGAATGAGGAAGTGAAAACAGTCAGCCAGTCAGTCAGTCATTGTCCAACCCGCTATAACCTAACACAGGGTCACGGTGGACTGAGTGAAAACAAAATTTGAGAAATATATGCTACTTTGTTAAAAATCCCATTGACTTCTGTGTTCAGGCCCTTTGAAATGTGGCTCAGTACATCATATACTTTTGATCATCAATAAGATGTTTCTAGACCCTGTTTAGAGTCCACCTTTGGTCAATTCAATTGCTTAGGAGAGATACACACCTGCTTATTGTAAGTCCCACAAATGAGCAAAACCCAAGTCCTGGGATGCACCTCATCAAACAAGAGTCAAATGTGGGGTCAGATTTATAAAACTTGATACGCACAAAAAGAGGCCTGAAACGTGAATACGCAGCTTTACACACAAATCTACTATGTAATCCAACACTTAGGTCTTTCTGCAAAGTCCCACTGAGCAATCTGATTGGTCACTTTGATTTTGGTGTAATTGGTCCATTTGGCTTTAGTGATGCAACAAAAGAGGAAGTGCAAGTGTGAGACTCACAAGGGGGAGTAGAGGCATATGAGGCACATCGAGAGAGCCACCTTCAAAGATGACAGACAAGAGGCGAGGAAGGTGCTTTGAAAATAATGAGAGTTTGAGAAGCTTTACAGGAATGCACTCAAGAAAAGGAGCACCGGTGAAGAGATGTCCAGATACAGTATGTGCGAAAACAGATGAAAGGCGCTTAACGTACACGTAAGGCAAATATTTTTAAATTATTGTATACTTTGATAGATATTGTGGTTAGTATCTTTATAAAATAAAACTTGACGGGAATGCTTTTATACATTTATGGCAAAACTGATCCTGTGTCTGTTTTTTTTCTTTTAACATACAGTAATTGTGCCGGTTGACTGCATTCATATTGTAATAAAAGCACCTAATGGGAATGACAGTGCTTTTGTTAACCATTAACAGATACATTCCTTTAACACGCAAGTCATCTGGGAGGCCAAGATGAGACTGGCAAACGTCCCTCGGTGGCCCAGGTCAACCCGTGATTCATTTATTTTCAGGCAAAGTAGCATTGATAAGACGACTTCCTGGTGCTGCATCTGATGGCTGGCTTGTTGGTAAGGTAAATGGCTGAACCCTCAGTGTTTCACATGGCTTGTACTTTGTTTATAACGGCAATCATGTCATTGCATGTGCCTGGTGATAGTGCCTACCCACTCAGACACTGGTGCCTTGACCCCAGAGGAGAGGCAACACAATGCAGTTCGGAGGGCACAGAAGGAATTCTCAATGCGTCAGGAGGGAGTCTGCTCTATCAGTCAATAAAGGTCCTCAGCATCCTGATTGCATATGTATGAGGTTCATTAGCATACTCCATATAAGGTTCTTCCAGGGTGACGACCAGGCGGGGCTTGAGGCGCATTCACATACGCACATTTACAAGGTGCGGTGATTTATAAAGGAAAATTGCAAAGAAATGTGCAGACACCAAGTTTCAAAGCTCCGATTTTTTTTAGCATATGTATTTTCCTGTTTTCTGGCGCACACATAATTTAATGCTTGAATCCACACAAACTTTTGTAAATGAGACCTCTGGTTATTTGAAGGGCCAGCGTGCAGGAACGGCAGACATATTTTTCCAAGTCCAAACCAACAGTTATTAAACAGTGCTACTCTCAGTATCCCAACCATCTCACGTGGTTTTGTGTTTTTGCTTTTCACACTTGATTGAACATTTTAATAAGATTTCTATTTCACTGTAATTAAGATGGAACATGCTGCTCTTACTAGTTATTGTAAAATATTGAGTTGTTATGCTTGTTCTACACTAGTCCATTATGATTCCTACCATTAGTCATGGATGCCATCATGAGTGTGGGAACTGGCAGTCAGCTCAAGGCTTTTCAAGCTGGGAGAGCAGACCCCATATCTTGTCCAGCACTTTCTTGTGTGTAATCCAAAACACATTTATCACTTTTGACATTATTACCACATTTACTGCCGCACGTCTCTTCCTAAAAGATGTGAGCAACCCATGTTTTTGCAGATTTCACATATTTTGAAAGCCAAACAATCTTAAAGTGTATCTTTGTAAAATATCTGTGGTGACAGTGGGGGGTGGTGGCCTGGGTGTGCTTGTTGAGGGGGGGGTCTTTTATTTTCTATCTAATAGCCTCACTAAAAGCTTTGCTGCATGAAAACATCCAAAATACCCCTCCATACTCCCCTTTCAAAGCCCCCTCTGCTCTCTCTTTGTTTGTTTAGGTAGGGTCGTTGCCCCCCAGTATTCAATCTGCTTCTGCGCTCACACTGTCTCTGCTTCATAGTTCTCATGGAAGAGGGTCATATGAATAGGCTCTCACACATAAGGGGTCTGTGTGCCTAGGGTCTGTAGGCATCTCCCTGTAAAGACCCTGGGTCTTTTGGGGGTAACACCAGACTCCAAGGCAACATTTGAAATGTTCCTGAAGAAGCTTTTCATAGTGGTCACCTCAAGTTTAGGGAGCCATTACAAACTTGCTACTGACAGTCTCTAAACATTTGACACATTGATAACCAAATACGAGTTAACTTGTGGTAGGTGATCTATAGACAGACACCACCTACGAGTTTTCTTGTACACCATCATCAGGGATGTAGCACCAAATATGAGCATATTGAGGGGTATCACATGTATAAAGGGGCTAGTGAACATCTGAAAGAAGAATGAAACATAAGCAGGGTGTCTCATGACAAAATATTTCACTTTTTTTTCTTATTAGCCATATTTTGGATAACATTTATTTTTCACTAAAATAATTTATATATCTACAATGCCAATTTAAAAAAAAAAAACTGGGACAGAACAGAAAAAGCTAATAAAAACAAGAAGGAGTGATTTGTGCATTTGCTTACCTTGTATGTAGTACTAGGGTGTTGTACCATGTTAGCCGTTATGAATGTAGTGAGAAGTCAAGCAAAATGTCCCCTTTTATTGGCTAACTACAAAGATTACAATATGCAAGCTTTCGAGGCAACTCAGGCCCCTTCTTCAGGCAAGATGTAATACAGAAACTGGGGTTCCCAGTGTTTATATAGACAACAGGACAGATACAGCATTGAAAAACCTTCAGGTGAGACATTTTAGATGTAAAAAATGAATAGAGCTCTTCAGGCTAAGGTTCATTAAGCAAGAGAGGAGAACAATGTGTGGTCAAGATCTGTGGATAAGATAACCGTCCAACAAGGTCTTTTGAAATTTCTGATGAGTTTTTCTATATAATGTGGATCTGTAGTCAGGTTGTCAGTCTGAGGGATGCAAACAATCCTCATACCTGTCCATAAAACTCTTGTCTCTGTTTAAACCATGTTGTAATGTGTTAAATTTTAGCATGAGTTTGACTTCCCATTCTTTTCTCTCTTGCTGTGTTCTGAAGTTGCCCATAAGCACTGGGACTTTAAAGCCCCTCTCACAGTGTCCATGGCTGTTGAAGTGGGCCGCTACAGGAACAAACGAAGGGCCAGTTCTGAATTTGCCTGATCTCCAATTTCTTAGACGTCACCATCTTAAAAACTGTTAAGTGTCTGTAATGGATTTCATGACATGGGCTGAGGAATACGTCATAATTATTTGTCAGTCCTAATCTACTGGAGAAAGTTAGGGCTTTACTATGCAAAGACAGATTATTTTCAGCCAAAAGAAGGAATAATGCCATCTCCAAAACTTTTGCATCTGGAAATTTATTTGGTGGACACCTCTACCCGTGGATGCTGAACTTAATACACACACAGGCTAACAGAGTGCAGTGGACATGCGCAGACCACTACCTCCGTAATAGTAACCTGGTTAAGGGTTTACATGGCCACATAATCAGGTTATTCACGGAGGTATCTACCTCTGTTAATCAGGTGTCTCAGGAACCAATAGTCTAATTTCTCTAACCGGGATAAGAGTTTACACCATATTTTAGAAATTAGCTGTCAATGAAACGTAACGTAAATACTCTAGTTGTCATCATTTACACTGTGGTGCATTTTACAGACGAAAGAGACGATTCATTTTGAACTGATGTGTCATCTCATCAGTTGTGTCAGGGTCAGGGGAGTAAGAAGTCCAGTGCCATCACACAAGATAATGTAATCCTTTGGGGGTGGGGGGTTCATCATAATAAAACACTAAAACTCGGAAGGTTAAAAAAGGCAAACAACCGAGACATTTGCATATAGTTTTGCAAAACTGACACTAAAATTAATTTTGCAAATGATTTCACAATTGTGAAATGCAAAATTCACTTTTATCACTAAATAAAAAGTTTTTGGGAAGCTTTAATATTAATAATTCTTTGAATTTATATAGCACTTTTCTCACTACTCAAAGCGCTCAGCAATTGCAGGTTAAGGGCCTTTATGGGATTTGAACCAGCAACCTTCCGATTGCCAGTGCAGATCCCTAGCCTCAGAGCCATCAATCCGCCTAGCATTTTTTTGGGATGGAAAACAGTAAATATTATTCTCTAAAGCCTCATTCATAGTTCCATTTTTAAACCGTGTTCCTTTCTGAAGCTGTGCCACGCCAGTAATCTGTACCCCATCCATAAAATCAATTCTATTTAGGTCTCATGCACATTACTGTGTGTTCTTCAAAGGAAAATCCCACTACATGAGCATCTGCCCCCTTTCACCGACCCCTCAGGCTCACTCTTACCTACCGCCTGACCATTCCTGTGTCTGGATTCCTGCACAAGACGTTAAGGATATGCATTAGTCAAGCACCATGGAGTTCATTTTCTGTCTTCAATGCATCTTTAGGATTGTGATCTGCAAGATTGACATTATAATTGGCAAAGTGGGGATCACACAAGGTCTACATGTGATGATAACCGAGTCTGGTGATTTTATATATCTTCAATTAAATATTAAATGACAGGCAGACACATGCAGAATTAAAGCACAGAAATGCCTCCAGACAGGACTAAACGCTTCTCTTCTTCTGCCAATGGCACAAACTTCACTTCAAGCAAAACACAATTTGTTCTGAAAATTTTTCTGTGAAGTGAAAAACCTCATTTTGTTGTGAATTTCATTTCTTGGCAATTACTTCACTTAACTCTAGCAATCTGTACTCATTCTTTTCAACGTTAAAAAAATCTGCTTTTAGAATTTTCAGTTTTGTGGACATTAAGTAAAATGCACTCTCAGCAGAATGAGTTTAGAGCTAATCCATATTTTTAGGAGTTTGGGTAATGGAATCATTGATTTGTTTGGTTTTGTAGTACAGATGCTGGGTCCTTCACTCTGCCATCGGGCAGCTTGGTGTTTTCAGCCTTAAGAAGAACATTTAATACAGTATGTGCGTATTGTTAGTGCAATGGTCAATGGACAGTACTTTCAGTTGTACTATGGACATTGAAACCATCAATATTTTCAACAAGATAGATAGATAGATAGATAGATAGACAGATAGACAGATAGATAGATAGATAGATAGATAGATAGATAGATAGATAGATAGATAGATAGATAGATAGATAGATATATAGATAGATAGATAGATAGATAGATAGATAGATAGATAGATAGATAGATTATTAGATAGATAGATAGATAGATAGATAGATACTTATTTTTTATTTTTAAAACAAACTTTATTAAATAAACACAGGAATAAATACAAAAAAACACAGTAAACTCAAAATCTTAAGTCTTACAAAAAAACACGTACACACTTTCCTAATGATGAATATTCATTTTTAAACCATTACATATTCATATTGTTCTTGGAATATATATTTATCTAATCCCTCCCATTGTTTCCACCCTCCAATCCCACTTATTCTCAATTTATCAACCCAATTTATAAAGGAGTAAAACACCAAACTCAGAGCACAAATTGCAAATTATCTTCATCACATACACAAAGCACATTATTCACGCACCACATTTCCTTAAACTTTGCTAAATTATTTGTGGACTTATAAAAATTAAAATCCACTAATATCCTACTTTCACATACTTTTCTAAAAAAGACAACAACGTCTTCATTTCCACTCCCAGTAATCTTGTTTTTACGGGTCTTCCATATTGACAGTTTTGCTTGCCCGATAATAAAATTAATTAAGTTCATATTTTCTCTGGTGTGTTTAGTAATTTTAACCCCAAACACAAACACCGTGCCATTATACAGGACCCCCAGCCCTTCTACTATTCTTTCAATTTTACTAAAAAAGGTCTGGAGCCTCTCACAATACATAAATGCATGAAAGACACTTTCCCTCAGACCACAAAAAGGGCAGCAATCTGAGACCCCCGGACATATAATCGATAAGAAGGAGTTCACCGCTAGTATCCCATGTACCAACCTCCACTGCAGGTCTCCCACCCTACTGGCCAATGGCGGCTTGTACAACGACCTCCATGCGGGGTTCAGTCCTAGAGGGGCTCCAAGCTTGTCTCTCCAAGGTGTGTCGTGTCTTCGTGTCCTCAGCTGCTCCAGGTTGTTCACCTTCACACAAATCCTGTACAGCTGTTTCCCCGGCACTGTAGGTAGAGATAACGCCTCTAGAGAACTTAAGGCTAAAACATCAGTCTCACCATCCCTCAGTTCAACAGCCGGAGACACAGTAAGCTTGGAAAAGGCGTTTGTCAGTTGGCTTCAGTTGTGATGAGAAAATTCCGTGCAGGAGTGTCATGGATTCCCTGTCCATTGATGATTGTACCTGCCACAGAAACTTCTCTATTAGGCGCACTGAGTGTACTCCTGTCTCCACTGCTACCACTTGTGCACTTTTCCAAGTGTAATTTTCCCAGTCAATTATGTCCTTTATTGTGGTTATTCCATGTATTATGAAATGATTAATAAAATTTTCAGAAAGTCCTGTAGCAGTGCCAACAGCAGGATTGTAGAACAGTGGTTCATCAAGGACCCAAAATGTGGAGAGGTCATCACAGTCCTTTTTATCAACAGCAGTTGCCACGCTGCTAAAGGCTTTTATAAAACTCTGGCACCTGTAAAGTCTTGATCTTATCAAGTGGCACAGCAGTAAACTTTTCCCAAGTCCCATATGCCTGGCCTGTTTAAAGAAGAGTACGGCTAAGTTCATCCACTGGCTCTGCTCAACAGGATACAACAGTTTTGAATGGTCTGAAGGCGGAAAGCAGCAATCCTGCTGGTAATGTCAATAAGTCCTTGTCCGCCTTCATCCAATGGTAAAATAGAACGCCCTTCTGTATCCAATGGGTACCAGTCCAAAAAAATCCATGATCGCCTTCTGTATCTGCTGAACAAGCAAAGTGGAGGTTGTAGACAAATACACTTATGCCACAGGCTGGAGGTCACCAGGTTATTAATGACCAGCATCCGTCCTCTATAGGATAACTGAGGGAGTATCCACTTCCACTTGGCAAGCCGAGCTGTAACCTTGTCCAACAGACCCTCCCAGTTCTTTTGGATGTAGTGGTCATCTCCAAGATGGACTCCCAGGTACAGGAAGCCTCCAGTTGTCCACTGCAGACCTCCTTCCAGTCGAGGAGGACTACATCCTGTCCAGTTCCCCACCAGCACTGCACTACTTTTGTTCCAATTCACTTTAGCCGAAGATGCTTTGCTGTAATTCCTCAGACCTTCTGTTAATTTGTCCAAATCCTTCTGGCTTGTGATGACTACAGCAAGATCATCTGCATAAGCAGTGACTTTCACAGGGTCCATGTTGCAGTTGGGGATGGAGAGACCAGTCAGCACCTTCCTCAGGTGCACCAGGAAAGGCTCCAGCGCCAGAGCATATAACATGCCGGACAAAGAACAGCCCTGTCTGACTCCTCTTCTGACACTGAAAGGTGCACAAGCCACCATTGACCTTTATGATACCAGAAATGTCACTATAAAGTAAGCGAATATGTTTAATAAAAGACCCCCCAAACCCAAACGCCTTCATGGCATTCCATAAAAATGAGTGACTGACCCTGTCAAAAGCTTTTTCCTGGTCAAGAAAAATAAGACCAGTCTGAAAACCAAACAGTTCTGCAGCAGCCAAAATGTCCCGAATTAAAAAAATGTTATTAAAGATGGACCTGCCAGCCACGCAGTAATTCTGATCAGGATGCACCACTCTCCCTAAAACTTGGACCATCCTGTTGGCTAAGGCTTTAGAGAGAACTTTATAATCAGCGCATAAGAGAGACACAGGCCGCCAGTTCTTAATGAGACACAAGTCTCCCTTCTTCGCAGCAGCGTGATCACGGCTCTACGGCAGCTCTGTGGTAACAAGCCAGTTTAAAACTCCACGGAACACTTCCAATAAGTCCAGGCCGATGACATCCCAGAACTCTTTATAAAACTCCACTGGTATTCCATCGATTCCAGGGACCTTCCCTGTTTTCAGCTGTCCCAGGGCTGTGGTGAGTTCTGCAAAGGTCACCTCTATATAGCTGCCACATCTGCATTGGGCAGCTGCGTAAGTCCTGCAAAAGGCCTGTTGGTCTTCACTGCCACCATCACCATCTGCAGCAAACAGAAGTTCATAAAATTCGCGGACCACCTGCCTTATTTCACTGGGCTCTTGTGTCTCTCTGCCATCGGGTGTTCTTATGCAATGTAAGATTTTACTCTGCGAGTTTTTTTTCTCTAAACCAAAAAAGTATTGAGTTGGTGCATCCATCTCAGTCAGTCGTTGAAAGCGGGCCCTCACTAAAGCCCCCTGAGCTCTGGTCTCAAGCAGGTGGCCAACCCCAGTTTAGCAGAAGTCAGGCTCGCCTGAAGCTGCTCATTTGGACCCTTCTCTAGAAGCTGTTGAAATTCAGCTATTTTAATTTCTAAAGCTGCCATTTCTGACCGCAATACTTGGGTGACATTTCTGGTATACTCCTGACACAAGGCCGGATGTGACTCTTCCCAACCTCCCACCACTGTTGTAAGCTGGTGAACTCCTTCTTCATAGCCTTCCAGCCTCCCCAGAAATGAACAAATAACTCTTTAAAGTTCTGATCTTTAAGGAGGAGTGTGTTAAAATGCCAGTATGGACTACGGGGTCTGTAAGTGTTACAAATAAGTGTACAACACACCAAACTGTGATCAGAGAATCCAGTAGGCACAATAGAGCACACCTTAAATAAACCTAACAGGTGCTTAAAACTATAAAAATGATCGAGTCTCGCCATTGAGATCGTATTTCCACTCTCCGCCCCAGGTGTATTGCCGACAGGCCCCATTTTTTGCCCTCCATACATCTTCCAGCCCAAAGTCCTTAATTATTTTACCTAAAGCTCGTGCTGAGCGAGGGTGCAGTTCCAGCCCATTATTTCTGTCTATTCTGGTATCAAGTGTACAATTAAAATCCCCTCCTAACACCACCACTTCCTCAGGGTCACACTTGGATAAAAGATCTCCTAACTTGTTAAAGAAGTGGAGCCTCTCCTCACCCTCATTCGGCATACATTAATGAAAGTGACGACACTGCCTTGAAGTTTCACTGTCACTTTCAGGAGTCTCCCTTTCACCAGCTCCTCAGTACTGCAAACTTCTACTTGAAATCCTCCAAGAAATAAAATGGCCACTCCAGCACTAACATTTGTCCCATTACTAAAAAAAATGTCCCCCTTCCAATCTCTGCTCCACTCCCACTGATTTTGCTCATCAATGTGGGTTTCTTGTAGAAAGGTGACATTCAAGTCTTTTCTCTGATAAAATCAAACAATGCGACCCTCTTATCTGGACTTCTCCCACCGTTAATATTTAGGGTTCCTATGTGTACACTTGCCATGGTAACAGAATAGATAGATGAACACACAATAAACACAGGGACCACCACAAAGACTGTGGAGTGGATTTAACAGGGGCTTAGCCATTAGGTGGTGTTTAGATTGGACTGTTTTCTCAGTTTACTTGTTAAATTCTTTAGCCTCACGAGCTCTTTAACATCAAACATTGCGGAGGCTGCTTTGTCTCGTCGCAACCCGCGGACAGACGATAGAAAGAGGTCAATGTCAGGGAAAAATTCGGCCACGTCCACCCCCTTTTTTCCGGCGGTATTCACCAAAAACTCTTTCACACTTTGAGCGCTGTAACCCCCCCTGGCTTTTAACTCTGGGGGCTCCGAGGCAGCAGACCCATCGGAGATATTACCGTCGTCGTGCTCTTCCCCGACACTCCCCGCATTTGAGACGTTATCGGCCGTCTCCGCGAAGACGGAAAAATCCTCCTGACAAGGACCATAGGCGGGATCCTCTCCAACGACCCCCGAGCCCTGACTTAAAACAATTTTCTTTCGTGCCCGATCTTCTCTTTCTCCTTGCCTTTTCTGAGCAGGACGTTTAAATTCACTTTTTTCCTCTGTCTCGTTGCTGCCTCCCTCGTCCATATCAATGTCTCCCCACACACTTTCTGCTGTTTGATCTACCGTTTCACTACAACCTTCATTCGGCTCATCTCTGGGAGGCACTTGATTCTCCTGCCCTTCAGCTCTAGTAGCATTTTTATTCTTATCACCTTGCGCCTCTGCGCCATCAGCCACAATTTCATGATCTACCACTTTCTGCCCTTCTATTTCTGTACGGCTAGTTTTCTTGTTCCCGTGTTGTTTCTCAGGACACTGTTTAATTAAATGTGCTTCACTCCCGCACCCAAACATTTCATTTCGTTAGAAGTGACGAAAATCACATAATCGAAACCGTCCACTCTAAACTTCATTGCCACATTTAATTCGTCATCCATTCTATTTAAAACCATAAAACTTGTCTCCTAAATGACAAGACATGTTTTAAATCTGGCGATTTACACCCTAAAGGAATGTGCCGAATTTTCGATACCAGACGCCCATGCTGCTCCAACTCTTTCGCTATAGTTTCATTTTTGAGAAAGGCGGCGCATTTGAAATTGTTACTCTACGGACGGACGGCTAAAGGGGAAACCTGTACAAAGGAGCCATTAATAACCACCCCCTTCTCAACTACTGTCGGAACTAAATCCACAGAGCTCAAAAAAACCACGATATTCCCGCTCATTCGTGAAGCTGACTTAATATTGTCACATCCGACCACTTCGCCTACCGCCAAAACCCCGCCTCTAAAGGGACAAACTCCTCCGATATAAGTTTAATCCCATGGCGGCGGCTCAGACGCTCAAGATTAGCAGCCATTGCGGCTGCCGTGGCCTAAGCCACTCAGTACAAAAACAAGTGTAGCTGTTTTCACCAAAGAAAAGATAGAAATAAGAAACTAGAAAATTAGAAGAAAAAAATCACCACACTCACCTCAGCGTCCACCACCAGTTCCACTCGCTCACACTCGAGACAACCACCCAGCATGCACAGCGACAGCAAGAACAGGAAGGAGATAGATAGATAGATAGATAGATAGATAGATAGATAGATAGATAGATAGATAGATAGATAGATAGATAGATAGGATATATAATAGATAGATAGATAGATAGATAGATAGATAGATAGATAGATAGATAGATAGATAGATAGATAGATAGATAGATAGGAAAGGCACGATAGATAGATAGATAGATAGATAGATAGATAGATAGATAGATAGATAGATAGATAGATAGATAGATAGATAGATAGAAAGATAGATAGATAGATAGATAGATAGATAGATAGATAGATAGATAGATAGGCACTGTATAATAGATAGATAGATAGATAGATAGATAGATAGATAGATAGATAGATAGATAGATAGATAGATAGATAGATAGATAGATAGATAGATAGGAAAGGTACTGTATAATAGATAGATAGATAGATAGATAGATAGATAGATAGATAGATGTTCGGCAAGAGTTTCCGGCCCTCACCCCCAGGCCGCCAGGAGGAGCTCTCCCGACAGCATGGATGTGCCCCGAGTTCCAGCAGGGCCTCATGGACTTTGTAGTTTTTATACACAGCCCTGCTGGATACCTTGGAGACCACAAGGAGTCACTGTAGGGAGGCTCGTGGACTCATATATGCCCTATAACCTGGAAGTGTGTCATAATCCTGTGACAGGAAGAAACGACGTGCTTCCGTGGTGAAGATACAGACTATTTACCCTGACCTAGAAGGGATAAGGACTTGTGGACTGTGGGGTTGGAACACCTCCGGGTCAAGGGGTATAAAAAGACTCTGGGAAACCCCAGACACTGAGCTGAGCTGGGAGGAAGGGTAGCTAAGTGTCTGGGAGAGGAGGATTGTTTGCTTGTTGTTTAATTACTGTAGGAATAGTGTAGAGTGGAAGGTGCTTGGTGCACTGTATTAGAAGAAAATAAAAGAGTCTTGGACTTTTACTTGGTGTTTGGAGTGGTACCTGAGGGTTCAAGAGGTGGATCAGAACCTCTACTGCTACAATAGATAGATAGATAGATAGATAGATAGATAGATAGATAGATAGATAGATAGATAGATAGATAGATAGATAGATAGATAGAAAGGAAAAGCACTATATAATAGTGGCCAAGGCAGATGCGGTACCCTTGAGCTTTAACCCTCTTCCTCGCTTGACGTGACGTCTCTTTTGTTTTAGTAGAGACTAATTAATCTTCACAATCTCTATTAACGGTCTTAACTTCCATTACATCTTTATTCTGGACTTGTCTGGTCGCTAGCGTGTTGTGGGAAGACACTCCCTGGTAAGGAGTGAAATTAATTCTGGTTAAAGTTTTATTCACAGTTAAAACTTTTTTTTCATTTGTTAAATATATATTTGTGTATAGAAATGATATAAAATAACGCAACCACACACCTCCACTCCAACAAACACACATAAGAACGTGTAGCTCTGTTACTGTTAAAATGCTGCTGTCAATAGCAGACTTGTAGGTGACAGGAAGGCCAACAAACATGTCCAGTTGTATGTTTGAAGAAATTAATTTTTGAATACAGAAGGTCCAGCGTGTAGTGTGCACATATGGAACTTTCCATTAGAAGTTTGTTCAGTCTTGATATTGTGAGTTTAGTAATAAATACCAACAGGATGATGTAACCTCAGCTAGGCAGTAATGTGGACAATTTCAGTGTTCAAAAGCCTGGATGACACCTACCAGCTTTAACTGTAATGCCTCTGACTTACATAAGTCTCCAGACACGCTCTTGCTTTTTCCACTCCACCTGATCATATCAGATGAAACCCATCCAGCCTGAAATAGCATCTGAAATGGGAGTTTTGGGCTGGTTTGCTGAAGTAACAAATGCCATAGGACGTGAACTCAGTGTAACTGAGATATGAGATATGACAGTTTTTTCAACTTAAAAAGCGATGGAACTTTCCTTGTAATATGAAGGTTGTCCAAGTTTGAATGCTTTTCAACTGTACTTTTATCCTCGCTCTGGAGCTTTGCCTTTTCATCCTCCCAATCCTTGGAGGAACTGCTCAGCTAATCAGTAGATTCACCAGTATGGGCTTTTGGTTTTTCCCATAATGAACACTGAGTGCATTGCTGGGAAGAAGGCCAACTCCCACCCTACAGTGGCTGCAGGTTTCTGTTCCAGTCCAGTTGTTTAATTAATTCTCACCAATAACGGATCGTATTTAATTTCATGGTTTGTTAGTGTTTAACTCTACCATGTCAATTCATTCTTAAATCATAAATTGTTTTCCTTTCCTTTCTAATGATATATATATATATATATATCATCCAAGTGATTTGAAGCCAAAAACGGATTAGTAATTTTCTTCTCTTTCTCTTCAGTTTCCTTCTGAGTACTTAAATTAAACCAAATAGTGAATGATGAATGCACACAGGTGGAAATGAAGACAAGCTAGATGTAGAAATGTTGCTTCCTTTGTTATTTGCATCTTTTTCTGTTAATAAGGCAGGTTAAACAATGAAAACAGCTGTTTAAGACTAAAATAAGTAAAATCTTAATGAGTGAAACAAATAAAATGAAGCAGAAAAATGTCACTTGAGCAATAAGTGCTTCACTAGCAGTGAATGATTTCTTATGAAGCAATTGCGTTGAAACAAAAACCTGAAGCCACAGCAGCCCTCCAGGACCATCGTTGCTTATCCCTGAATTAAAGGCTCTGAGTCTTAAATAGCAAATAAATTAAATGAAGTTAATCAGTAACAAAAACTAATCTCTCTATTATAAAAAGGAGACAAGACGTGATTTTCTCGGAGAGACACTTATACATTCTGTGAGACGAGTCCACGCCTGTGGCCAGGAATAAAGAACAAAGAGGAGATGACAAAGTAGAATGTGGTTAAGAATTCAAAAACGTTGGCCTGATGCACATGCAGAGCAGGTTAGAGATAATGGAAGTGCTAAAAATCGAAAGTCTCAACAAAATAATAGGAAAGATCACATTAGCTCAAACAAACAGAATTTATTACTCTGTGAAGTAACGGAAAACAGTGAAAAGAGATCAAATATATTGTTTGGAGTTAAACTTTATGTCAGAGATTTGTAGATCGTCTAATTCGTGATGCCATCAGGAAAAAAAAACTAGTGTTTCTTCCCAATGAAGAGCTGTATCCACGAGAATTAAAAGATTCCAAAAATGTTGGCGCGGTACACATGCAGCAAAGGTTAGTGATAATGGAAGTACGAAAATTCAAAAGTCTCAAAAAAAGGAAAGCAAAGATCGCATTAATGTAAACAAACGGAAATTATTACTCTGTGAAATAATGGAACAGCGAAAAGAGATCGAATGTATTGTTCACATTGAAACTTTAAGTCGGAGACTTGTAGATCGTCTAATTCGTGTTGCCAGCGAGACTTAAAAGATTCCAAAAACACTGTTGCGGTATGAAGTCCTGTGAGACGGAGACTTTTAACATGAGATTCTTTCAAGTCATGCCACACTTACAACTATTTTCAAACAAGACCACAGTCATCTAACCTCAGTCATGTGAAGGCTTTTGTCAGAGACACGTCCTGCACTCTCAGCTCTTATACATTTTATCAGGACAATAATTTTATACGTTCTAGATGACATGTCAACGACTAAGCGATGAAGAAAGAGCATGGATAAATATTCGAAAAAGTAATTTTATTTATTAGAGAGAAAGAAACAATATTCACTCACAGGCAGTTATACATTGTGTTGTCACGATGTAAGTCCAAACACGGAATCAAAATTCAATGCGATCTTGAAGAAAAGTTAATTCCAATTATGGTTTTTTACTAAAGTTTTAAAGTAAAAGTGGAAATAATGCATATGTAACAATTGCCATGAAAATAACAAACTCTTAAAATTGTATAACCGATTAACCAAACCCGGGGGTGAGCGAGCAAAGTGGGCAAGAGGAAAAGCCCCCTAGTCACATTTTAAGAAAATGGTTAGGATGAAAACCTGTGGCCACTGTGGCCCTCCAGGATCGGAGTTGGCCAGCCCTGGTCTATTGATTTTTTCATCACCTGTGGTCTTAGGGTCCATTGCTGTTCTCATCACTGTTTCTTACCCTGAGTCCTCTGTTGATGTGATGGGTTCTTCCTTCCAACTCCCATGTAATGGTAACCGGCATTACGGCCACATCCATACTAATACATTTTTATTTAAAAACACAGCCATTAGTTTCAGTTTTCATCTTTCATCCACACCACCCCAGCATTTTTAATCCATGAAAACTGAGACTTTTGAAATTATTTTCTAGAGCTATATAATTCTGAAAATGTTGAACTATGGATGGGTGAAACAAAGAGTTTTGAAAACATAAAACTCTACCCAGATTGGATTCAGTAACTTGCAAACATCTAATTTCCTGACTGTTTATTCTTAATCAAAGAAAACAATATTCCAGCACTGAGGACAGAGCTGCTGTCCTTGGCATTTGTTTGCCCTGCTCACCTGTATGCATCTAAACTGTATTTTGTGCAGTTTGGGTGCTGCATACATGTGCAAAAGTCATATATTTAACAGTCAATACAGTTTTGCAATACATCATAAGATCAGCAGTGTAACCATCCGTTCAAAGAGGACACTTCTCTTCCAGTTTCCGCCGATGTGCGCATGTCCAGTGTAGGTGAGCAGCTACTTCATATGCATTTTACGTCGTTTTAGTTTGGGAAGAGAAATTGTCATAAATGATTTGAAAACACTAGTGTGGATGTACAGTAGATTGTGTTACATTGAAATATAGTTTTTAAATGACAATGTAGTAATGTAGATGAATCCTAAAATAAGGAATTGATGGCTTCATATTTCTACCATTGGTCAACTGCTGTGACACCAATATGGTCACTCAGCCACCAGTTTGTCTCAACACTTCACACTTTGGGGTATTTGTATTTCATGCTCTGCATGGACATAAGGAACATCAGTACTGTATAGTACGGACAAGGCTCGATATTGTTAGGCCTTACTTTCTATTGTGCACATGAGAGGCAACCAAAGAGCTTAAGAGAAGGTAATTCCTGGTCGGACCAGGGGGTGGCAGAGTGCACTGACCCTTTCTTTTTTTCCCCCACAGACTAAATGTGAAAAATATTCTTGTCCCTTTAATGTCACTTCCGGTTCCACCCCTGAAGACGTCATTTCTGGTTCCACCCTTTAAGACGTCACTTCCTCCTTATGACTATAAAACCCAACCTGTCTGTACCAAACCTCAGTTCTGTTTTGGACTCTTGTCTATAAAGACCATTTTTTCACAACCTCTTCCTTCAGTTTTGCAGGCATTTTCAGGTATACAGGAGGCTGTCCCAAACCTCTTTTTGTGTCAGGGCTTGGTTATTTATCATACTCTTCACATCGATCTTCTATTTTCTCTATCACCATGACTCAGAATTTGCTATGCTGCAGTATCATGAGGACTTTGTTCAAGGACAACGATTTAACCCTTTCAGGTATAGCTATGTTTCATTCATGTACGTCAGGTACCATCTTCCTGTTACTATATTTCAGAGGCTTCTCCTCCAGTTGACAACACCAATGGACTTAGAGATCTATGAAGTTTAGAGCAGCACACCACTGAAAGTGAAAAATATTTATTGCACTAGTGCAGTATAGGTATTTATAGCCTTACCTGTATTTTTATTTAACAATAGAATTACCAAAGCCTACAAAAAAACTTGTAATCCCGGCCAACCTTAAATCCGTTCGCACCTCTTCATCAGCGTCTTTTGTCTTGTAAATGTGTCATTCAGCACAAGCAGAAAGCGGCCTACTATCCCATCACCCTACCGCCACAGAAAGGGCAGAAAGTTCTATCAGCTGAAGTCTGTTTATCTGGGAGTGAGGTACCTAGAGCTGTATAGTGTAAATAATAGATCGTTATTTGGAAAACATGCATTTCATGTGTGTTCCGTGTCTACAACAATCTATGGAAACACATTGTTAAAACAGAAACGTTTTTGATTACCAGTCAGCAGTTTTTACCGCTGCACCACCAAAGCAGTCATATTAAGTGTGTGCCAATGTCACACCCTAATGCGAGTTCTTTTTCTGCAGGTATATAAAAGCGCACTTGTTCTGTTATATTTTACCTTTTGTGAAAGTGTTTATTTGATATTTGGACTTCAGTTTTCACACATTATACACTAAATGTCTACATTTTGTCAATTATTACTAAAACATGAAAAATATTTCTGTTATAACGATGTGTTTACTCATGAAATGCATGTATTTCAAATAACGATATATTATTTACACTATACAACTAAAAGGAAAAGGCAGCAATGTGAGCAGTGCGTTGCCTAGTTAGAAATAAGCCATACATACAAGTATAGCAAAGTCCCAGGCAAACGTTTAAAGTAAAAGCCAGTAGTACTTACCTGAGAGAGTACAATGACATGCCAGAAAGTGAAAGGTTGTTCCCTAAAGAACACGCAGCACCAATGGCCTCGATAAACAGGAGATTTCCTGATTGGGGAACAAGTGGCATTGGTATCCTCCTTTGACCAATAAAACAGAAGAATGAACACTAGAGGTCGTCTTTTGACCGGGTTTGGCGTCAAACAAACCTTCAGATCAAATCAAAGGGTGAAGGTAGAATAGTGAGTGAGTTAAACGCCATTGCATACTAATAGGAGACTTGAACTGTGTTTTGTTTTTCCTTTAATGTAAATTTTTTTTGGATTACCTTTTCCTGATCATTGAAAAGTGAAGGAAGGACATTTGTTTTTGTATCTAGTTTTTTTTTTTCTTTTTTCTTCTTGATTGTTGTATTGGAGGAAGGTAAGGAAAGGCGGTATTTTTGTAAATATTTGCTTTTTGTTGAATTTTCTGTTTTTTCTGTGTGTGTGTTGTTAGGTTTGTATTTAAGAAAACCACATCTCTTTGATTTTTAAAAATTTAGTTTTTTCACTGTTTTTGGTTGCAGCCCTTATTATTTTTTCACTTTTGTAATTTTGAGTATATGTCTCTCTGTTCTCACCATCGATACGTTCAGTACATGAGCCCAAAGTGTAGCCTGGTGCCAGTTCCTACTTCACGGGCTCTCACATGAGGAGACTTGTGCATCCTGAAGGTGGCATTGATCTCTCAGGCAGTCAAATGAGGTCATCACTGGAAGTCAGCTGTCCTTACACCAACCAATGAGCTTTGGTCTCCAGCCAGCCAGTGTAGGAGGCAAGTGACAACGTGAAGAAAGACCTGATGGTTTATGCCTTCCTTTGTGATTTCTACTTTCTCTCGGTTTTGTCTTGAAACATGAAGGATTCTATTACGGTTTAGCTTAAGGAGTCCTAGGGTGGTGATTGCAATTGCCCAGTTGTGCTTTTGTATTATCATTTGATCAAAGAGACAAAAAAGATTTGGGGTTTGTGAACTGCAATGGCAATGTGTCTTTCATTCTTTGAAAATGGCCTTCATGAAATTCAATCTCTACATCTCTTTTCAACCTGACAGGGAAAAACCTTTCAACAAATGTTAGCAATGTTGGTCAGGCTTAGAAAATATACATCTCAGCCTGTCTTTGAAGGTGAGTGATAGAGCCGACCTCTCAAATCTGCTAGCAAAAGGATTCCGATTATGAAAGCTGTCAACATATTCTGCGTCAGCCCAGATTCTGACACCATTTTACAATTTAAAGAGCTCATTTTTTGCTCACTGCTGATGACTGTCCCCATTCTGGCTTTAAATTGAAATGGTGCCAGGCTGCCTCAGAACGTTTTGAAGCCAGATAATCTCTCACTAGCTTGAAGAAGCTTTAATAAAGAAAACTATTTGCTCAGGGTGCCCATTTTTCACGTACAAACAGGTCCTGCTTAGACAATGCAACTCAGGCTGAGTCATGCCTTTAATTGTGATAACGGGAAAGATTGATTAGCATGTACCCGAAAGCGGGGTTGTACGATATGAACAGAAATCTATCAGTGTTTCAATGGTTGTGGATCTGCAGTTAACATTAAAACGTTTTGAGGAGAGCAGGCCATTCAGCCTAACAAAACTGCTCACAGATCTCCAGATGAGGCCTCACCAGTGCATTATAACCTCCTTGGACTTGTGCTCTACACATCAGGGCGTTAGATAACCTGACATTCTGTGAGCCTTCTTGATGACTTTTGTCCAAAGTCTCGATGAAGATAGTGAAGAGTCCATTGTGACTCTTGGGCCCTTCTCATAAGGTGCACTTTGAAGTTTCATGCCTCCCATTGTGCATTCAAATCTAACATTTACATCACCTTTATGTAATACTTTACATTTTACTTACATTAAATTTCACCTCTGTAATGATTCAATGGATTCCAGATTATCTGCCTCTCCACCTAGCTTGGTTTCATCTTCAAACTTAACCAGCTTGTTGTTTATGTCAGATTTGGAGACACAGACATTTCCCTAAATATGTGGTGCAGCGGCTGTGTATCCAAAATGATGAGGCTGGTTACACTGGTGCCATAATGATGAATGAAGGGCTAAAAAGGATGCAACATGTCACCGAAATGCAAGGAAGACATGTAAAAACAGCTGAAATGCATCTGCTCTTCATCTAGATCCTGCACTCAAGATAATATTATTGTCGCCGTTCCTTCACCACTGTTGCTCAATAGGTCTGAGTCTCCACCTTTCCCTTTACTTCTTAAATTAAAGTCAGTAGTAGCAGGCCCAGCTCTTCTTCCATCTGTAGTGGTCCAGTGCCACTAAGATTCACACCATCAAAGAGATTCCAGGGACGCACCCAGCCTTGGCATGATCCTCACGCACTCACAAACAGAGAGAAAATGCCACCAGAAATAAAACAGCAAATACAGAATGTATTAATAATAAATGAAAACCACAGTCCACCCCGGTTCCCCTTACGGCAATGTGCAATCAACACGAAAACAAACCACAACAATAAGAATACACAATAAAGACAAAGAAAAAATGGCAACTGATGTAATGTAAAGATGAAGGTAAATAGTCCAGAGATCTGCACATTGAAGGGGAGTTCCTGAAATGGTGAAGATGGGTGGACGGTTCAGAAGCGCTCCTTTATTCACAGGATGGCCATTCATTCACATACAGTCCCCACGTAAAAGTAGACAATCCAGACCCCGACCCAGAAACGATCCAGGACAAAAATGAGAAAGCACAGGTATCACAACGGAAGGTAGACAGACAGAAACTTTAGACACAAAACACAAAATTCTTCTCCCTCTTTTGGTAACACTAACCCCCTTTTAAATGTTGTGCCAGCCTCTTTGTACCCAACAGCCCCTGCACCCTCAGCAGATGACCAATCAGAGCCACTGAAGGGACTGCTGGGAGTTGAAGTTTCAAGCACCACTACAGTAGAGTCTCACATCTTCTGCTGTGACATCATTACTGACAGTGAGAATTTCAATAATTTTAATCAAACAAGCCACAATAAGTATAAATGTGTCTTGGTCGCTCACCATGTGCACGGGTACAAACCCGCTTAGCTTCCCTAATATCTCTTTCAATGGTTGCTCTCATGTTCTCAAACATGATGGATGCCCCATCAGTAACACTTCTGCAGTGCCTACTTCTGCTAGAGTTGCTGGCATAGCCGGCATGAAGGAGGTTGCAGATAGACTGGTGACCTGCCTTGGTTAGGTGGTGCTACATTTCCATACAGGAAGACAAAATAATCAAGGGGAAGTGTTGGACTGTCTAGCAGGGCAAAGCGGTCTACCAGTATACTGGCTGTCAGCATCCCTCTGGCATTGCCCTGGTTTGCACTTCTGCAGTGCCCCATGGGAAATGTAGTTTGAGCAGGTGATCCTGTTGGCCATGGGAGGAAGCTATTAGGAACTGACTTATAGCCTCCATGAGGATCCGTCTGACCTGGAAGTGCATTTGGAATATAAATGCTGGAAGTACTCCCAGGCCTGGCTCTTAAAAGAAGTTAGTAAGCTTGGAGTTGGGAGAGAAGCAGGAACAGATGTCCACCTAGAAACAAGCAATAGCAAGAGATTTCGAGGTAATTGAACACTTGTACTGTTGAAATCTAATCAAGCCCGTAGCTTCTAGAGTTACATGTTACAGAAGCAGCAGCTAATTCCAAAAACGTACCCAGGGCAGATGATGTGGATATTCCTCTTCATGTTGCCCTGTGGGCCTCCTAATTTATAGGCACTGGTGGTACATTTATCTAAGCCACAACAGGCTTTTTAGTTTTGGGATTAACCAAATACTTCTGAAGAAACTATGCTCCAAGTAGAATTTCATTTGAGTTTTTGGAGACTCCTTTTCTTGGTGAGGGTGGCGCAGTGGTAGCGAGTAAGGAGACCTGGGTTTGCTTCCCTGGTCCTCCCTGCGTGGAGTTTGCATGTTCTCCCCGTGTCTGCATGGGTTTCCTCCACGTACTCCAGTGTCCTCCCACAGTCCAAAGACATGCAGGTTAGGTGCACTAGCGATCCTAAATTGTCCCGTGTGTGCTTGGTGTGTGTGTGTGTGTGTGTGGGTGTGTGTGTGTGTCCTGCGGTGGGCTGGTGCCCTGCCCGGGATTTGTTCCTGCCTTGGGCCCTGTGCTGGCTGGGATTGCCTCCAGCAGACTCCCGTGACCCTGTAGTTAGGATATAGCGGGTTGGATAATGACTGACTGACTGACTTTCCTTAGTGCATTTCATTTGTTAGGTTTTATTATCTGGGAGCTTTTGTTTTGTTCTGAGCTCTACTGCATGTGATGATCAATTTTTTTTGGTCCCCTTGTCCTGTAACATTTGTTCCCAGACATTATGTTATGTCAGTTATGTTGACCTTTTTTAGTATATAACTTTATATTTATAGCATCCCAGCTTCTGAGCAAATTAATGCAAATATAAATGTCTACATGAATGCATACATCGAGGCTTGATGCAAGATGAAATGCGATTAATGCAACCCAAAGAGGAGTCAGGAATGTATGTGGAATGTTTGTAGCATTTGATTGACACAGAGGTACCGACAAACTTACTTACCGACTCAGTCATCATGATCATCGTGGGTGGTCACTTGAAATTGAGTGGATTTTAATTATTGATTGTTTTTTAGACTACACATGAGCTCTGGATTTTATCATCATTTATTGGTTTAATGTGTGACAGTAGGGGGCACTGTCGCTCCTCTAGACACCAGGTAAAAGTCTCAGAAATAATTTTAATTACTTCAATAATGTGCACAAAGCACCTCCACTTCCACAATACACAATAATGCTCAATAATCAATACAATAATAATCCTCCTCTCCACCCAGCAGCTCCGTCACACTCCCTCCCAACTCCAGCTCAGTCTGCTGGGTTTCCCACTGTCCTTTTTATATTGCTTGACCCGGAAGTGCTTCTGTCCTTCAGTCCATGTGATTCCATTGCACTTCCGGGTCAGATGAAAACTCTTCTTTTTCTTCAGCCCGGAAGTACTTTATTTCTTCCATCCCCGTGACTAGGAAGTACTCCCGGGCTAAAAGAAAAATATAAATCCTTGTATCTCCCTGCAGCATCCCCTGGCGGCCCCCACGGTATCCAGCAGGGCTGTGAAGCCGAATTCCATTCTACATGATGCGCTGCTGGAATTCGGGGCACCTCCATGTTGCAAGGAGGACTCCATATGTGGTCTGAAGATGTTGGCTGGGATAAACTGCAACAAAATTGCAACATTTTCACTTTGGGCTTTGAACCTTGGCCTGATTTATTGGAATTAAAGCATTTTGCACCGCCTCTCTTACATAAGTGTCCTCATTGCAATGGCTCATATCGGTTTACGCTTATCAATAGTCTGGATTCATGTGGGTCTTGGAAGCTGATGCCAACCTGGACTGCCACACAATGTAGTAGTAATTCTCCATGATGCTCGAAACTCCATGAAGGACACACCTCATTCCCTGTCCCTCTGATTTTGTTAACGATTGTAATGTGGTGTGTGAATCTTCACATTCAAATGAGTGTTTTGCTGCTCATGAAACAACAACAACAACATTTACTTCTACAGCACATTTTCATAGAAATGATGTAGCTCAAAGTGCTTTACAGGATGAAAAAAGAGAAAAAAGACCAAATAAATAAGAATTAAAATAAGGGACCACTAATTAATATAGTAGAATAAAAGTAATGCCCAAAGACCAGGGAGGACAGAAAAAACAAAAAAAAAAAAACTCAAAAGACAGCTGGAGAAAAAAAATAAAATCTGCAGGGGTTCTGAGGCCACGAGACCACCCAGCCCCCTCTAAGCATTCTACCTAACATCAGTGACCTCAATCAGTCCTCATGGTATTCAGGTTTCACATGGAAGAACTTGATGATGGCCGTCATGGGGACTTCAATCCATCAATGTAATGACATCACGGTGCTTTGAGCAGGTGGTGGGGGTGCAGATCGCCACCACAGAAAAAATGAAAAAGAACACCAGAGAGAGTAGGGGTTAGTATGGATTATGGAGCCACCAGCAATGATATTGATAATTAAACGCATATACAGAGTATCAGAATTAAGATAAAATGAAGCTATGAGAAAGCCAAGTTAAAGTTATGAGTTTTTAGCAGTTTTTTAAAGTGCTCCACCATATCAGCCTGGTGAATTTCTATCGGTCAGCTATTCCAGATTTTAGGTGCATAACAGCAGAAGGCCACCTCACCACTTCTTCTAAGTTTAGCTCTTGGAATTCTAAGCAGACACTCATTTGAAGATCTAAGGTTACGATTTGGAGTGTAAGGTGAAAGGCATTCTGAAGTATCGGATGGAGCAGATTATTTAAGGTTTAGTAAACCATAAGCAGTATTTTAAAGTCAATTCTAAATGACATGAGTAACCAGTGTAATGACATTTTGATGAATGTCCGGCAAGACTTTCCGGCCCTCATCCCCTGGCTGCCAGGAGGAGCTCTCCCATCAGCATGGACGAGCCCCGAGTTCCAGCAGGGCCTCATGGACTTTGTAGGTTTTATACACAGCCCTGCTGGATACCTTGGGAACCACAGGGAGTCGCTGTAGGGGGGCTCGTGAACTCTTATGTGCCCTATAACCTGATCACGTGAACAGGAGTTGACGTACTGCCAGGTTGAAGAGAGTGACTTTTACCCTGACCCGGAAGTGATAAGGACGTGGACTGTGGTGCAGGACCACCTCCGGGTCAGGGGGTATAAAAGAACACTGGGAAAGCCCAGACACTGAGCTGAGCTGGGAGGAAGGGTGGCTAAGTGTCTGGGAGCGGAGGAATTGTGATTGCTGTAGTGTTGGTTAGTTGTATGAGTAGTGTGGAGTAGAGGGTGCTTGGTGCACATATTTATAATAAAAAAGAATAGTTATACCTTTACCTGTTGTCTGGCGTGGTACCTGAGGGTGAAAGAGGTCGATAACTGCCTCTACTGCTACAACATCAAAACTGGAGAGATGAAACTCACGTGTTGAATGGTGACCAGCACCCTAATTGAACTAAAAGCAAAATGAGAGGGAACATTAATTGAGTGCCAAACCAAGATGCTTGTGTGCCTTCACAGATGAACTTAGAGTGGCCTACACATCTTCCACTGAGCTTAGCCATAAGGACATTGTCTGATGAAGGGGATGGTAGTTTTGCTTTTTGTTTAAAGAGTTGTCCATTGATTGGTTATAAGATATTCACTCCTTGTGAAACTCCTATTCTACAGCATTGTTCTACCAACACCCGTCAATGCCAGTAAGACATTGAAAAGTACAGTCAGAACTGAGAAGAAGCTGAGATGCCTGAGGCGGGTCTTGAAGTTAACGCTTTGAACGGAATGGCATATATACCCGAAAGGCTGGCCCATCTACCGTCATTGCGCTGCAGGCCGCTGTACCAGCCAGTGCTATATCATTGTCTAGGTCACGCACACCACTGATGCCACTTGGTTTTGCCAATCCAAAACTAGAATTGCTTTCATTTCTGCATGTGGATTTATAACACGAATGTGAAAAAGTTTTATCGGTAAATTCAGTGTGGTTTTGATTTCTTTATTATGTTAAAACAAAAAGACAGTTGGAAGTACTGCAGTGGGTAGCAAGAAGCGGTGAACTGAGCAGTTGGCTGCTCCAATACCTAGTTGTAGTAAAACAGGTACCGGAGACAAAACACGGCCCAAAAGGTATCGATTTACAGCTGAAAAAGCCAAACAGTTGCTGCTCGAATCAGTCTCAGAGGATATTTTAGCTAGTGACTACGCTGCCGATGATTTTTGAAGTGAAATCAGTGATGTTGAGGATTTAGATAATAGCTTACCTGCTAGGCACAATTCTCCTGATAGGGGATCTGGCAACAAAAAGTGTTTTGAGGCATATCATTCAAAGGTTCAGTTCTGGCAATAGGTCATCAAAATGTAGCGGCATTGACGGTACTTGTGATAAAAACTGTGCACCTTTACCTTACAGATAGCGTACTGAGACTCAAAATATGTAGTTATCTAACAGTGTAAAATCTCACTTTGTAGTAAAGTTTTACTATTCAAGTTCAAAATACGTTTCAAAAATCATTGAAAATTGTTGGGGAGCCCAGGGGTTATGGGTGGGAAAGGATGGGGAGGTCAGGGTTCAAAGGGTTAAGCTGGCATGACTGCATTACCAACAAAGAGGTCTGGAGAAGGGCGAAGGCACAACCACTCGCTGAAATTGTTACAGAACAGTGAATGAGGCTGGCTGGTCACATCCTGCATCTTCCTGAATTCTGCCATTTAAAAAATGACCATGAAATGGATTCTACTGGAATGGATGCAGAAATGAGGAAGGCCGAAGCTAACATGGTGTAGAATAATCCACGATGACCTGAAACAAATCAACATCGCCTGGCAAGATGCTCAATGAGTACAGTAGCAGATGATCAGAAAAATGGCACCCACTTGCTGCCCAATGTGCCTAAAGGCACAGTGAAGACCAAGGACTGAGTAAGTAAGTACTCCTTGTGGCAGATTTCCACCAATGACATGGAGAATAGCAGCGATAAAGACAGACAGACAAGAGTCAACCCTGAACCAGCTCAGTAAAGGTCTCACATAAAGGAATAAAAAGGGTCATTTTGTTGTACCTGAAGCAGAGTCTCTTTACTTGTATCTTGGCTTGGGGGTACGAGAAGCCCCATCACCATCACACTAGTCGGGTGGCGTATTATCAATTACAATTTAGGCTACCATACCACTAATTACAGTTTACAAATTCACAAACCCTCCCCCAGTAATTTTATTAACTATGACCTCTAAATCATAACCGAGCGTCTTTTTGCACACCCATCCATACCACAGACTGTCATGAAACTGGAGCGTATTCACCAGCAGACCGTAACCCAGAAGCTCTTCTTCAAGTGGCTAGTTGTTCTGTTGCTGTCCACTTTTACATTCTCACCCAGTCTTACCCTCAGGCTTCAAACAATACACACAGTCACAGTAATAGAAAAAGAAGAATGGCCTCCTCCCCGAGTAATTATCCACCGCTTGCTCTGTAATAAACGACATATTCCAGATCAAGGCCCCAGCTCAGTAAGTAGGGCTGCATAATCCCAAATTACACAGCGCAAGCCCGGCAGAGCTAACAATTACCAGGCAGTGTCGTAATTAGCACTGTGTGGTCTGCCTGTCTTTAATTACACACCGCGGCTTTCACAGGCAAATTTAAATCCAATAGCAAACCTTCAATTTACTTTTAAAAATAGGACACAAAGAAATAATTTGATAAGTATCCGACTTTCAAGTTTTTTTATTGCTTCTACCTTGACAAAGAAAGCTTTATGTTATTGTTTCTTGATTGTTTGCTTGTTTTGTCTTAGTTTTCTCTGAAGGTTAAGCGAGGTTCCAGGCATGTACACATAACTGTTAAGACACGGAGTTGGAGCTGGTAAGCTACAGGCAATCTGCTCGCCATCATTAGCGTGTAGTGGACGGCAGAGGAGACAAACAGGAAGGCGCTGATTAACTTCCCGCTGACTGTGCTGCTGAGTCTCTGCTCATTATGGCGCTTCAAGAAAGTGGAAGTAATCCTGATCATCTGATCAGAGAGACTGTGGCTGACGTCTCCCTCACACCATGCTTTGGCAATAATCTGCCTTTCCACAACCATTTGAATGATTTGATTAATTAATCTCTAGAAAAAAAATTGGAATGACGATAATGTGGCTTCTGTTTGTTATCCATCCATCTATTTTCCATGCCGTTGAATCCGAACACAGGGTCACAGGGGTCTGCTGGAGCCAATCCCAGCCAACACAGGGCGCAAGGCAGGAACCAATCCCGGGCAGGGCGCCAACCACCCACAGGACACACACAGCCACACACCATGCACACATTAGGGACAATTTTAATCTCCAATCCACCTAACCTGCATGTCTTTGGACTGTGGGAGGAAACCGGAGTACCCGGAGGAAACCCATGCGGACACGGGGAGAACATGCAAACTCTGTTTGTTATGTTTTATTGAATTGAACTGATTTCCTTTATTCAATGACGTTCTACGTGCAACTCCTCCACAAAAGGCATTAATCTTCTCATAAAATGACAAAATGAGCACAATAAAACAATACAATTATACAATATGAAAACAGAAGTACAATGTACATGTACATATAGTGCAAAGTGTTCCACCAGAAGCACTTAATGGACTGACTGAGTGTGTTTATAGCTCTTGGAATGAAACTGTCTCTGCGCCTCGAGGTCTGTGCATGAAACGTTTGCTGGATGGGAGAAATTCAAATAGACTGTGGCATTAGTGAGTGGAATCCATGCAGATGCTTTTTTTTTGTTCTTTATCTTCCCTTATACAATTTCTTGTATTAGGAATTTGTTAGTTTTCGCATACCCCTTGGGGTCAGAGTGCAGGGTCAGCCATTGTACAGCGCCCCTGGAGCAATTGTAGGATTAAGGGCCTTGCTCAAGGGGCCAGCAGAGTAGGATCTCTGGATACGGCAACCTTCTGGAAACCAGCACAGACCCTTGGTGGGTTTCCTGAGGTAGCATGTGCAATAGATGTCCTGCAGGGCTGGAAGCTGCACCCTGACAATCCACTGAGCTCTCAACACAACCCTCTGTAGAGTTTTTCCACTCAACAGCTGTGCAGCTGAGATACCACACACACATACAATGGGGTTAACATACTCTCTGTGGTGCAGCGGTAGTAGGTCAGCAGCTCCTGTTGAGGGAGACCAGCTTCTTTCAACATTTTTAAGAAAAAACAGCCGTTGCTGTGTCTTCTTCAGCAGTGCCGTGGCGTTAGCTGTCCATAAAAGGTCCCTGGTGATGAATCTAAAGCCTGATGCACACTCCACCCTGTCCCCATTGCTGAAAACTGGAGCATAATCCTCATCATGTGATCTTCAGAAATCGATGATTAGCTCCTTGTTCCTCCCTATGTTGAGGGATAGGTTGTTCACTGAGCACCATCTCACCAGACATTTCACCTCTACTCTGTAGGCTGATTCATCATTATTAGCCCAAATTTTATCGCTGGCATTGCTGGTATATGCAGGTACACAACCATAAATGAAGAGGGTGTAGAGGATGAGGCTCTGTACACAGCCTTGCAGTGTGCCTGTGTTCAGGGTTATGGTCGAGGAGAAATTGGGGCGCAGCCAAACCTTCTGACGGTGCTCTGACAGGAAGCTGTGGTATGCTGAGCCCAACTGGTGCAGTTTATGGATGAGCTGGGAGGGGACAACAATAGTGAAAGCAGAGCTATAGTCCACAAATAGCATCCTCACCGTATGTGGCCTCTCCCTTTAGATGAGTCAGGGCTGTGTGCAGAGCTAGGGAGATGGCATCCTCTGTAGATCTGTTTACTTTGTAGACAAATTAATATGAGTCCAGGGAGGCAGGGATGTTGGTTTTAATGTAAGAGAGAACCAGACTTTTAAAGGACTTCATTATTATCGTGCCAGAGTGATTGGACAATAGTCATTCATATGACTGATGTTGGATTCCTTTCCATAGTTATCCAGGGCCATTTTTGTTCATTTTTTATTATTTATTACTATCATTTATATTAAAATTGCTATTTTTGTCTAATTATGTACTTGATGTCAATTGTATATTAGTTATGAATTATTTAGTTTCCACGTGTGTAATCTTGGTTCCCTATGTTCCTTGTACTTTATGGGTGGGCCCACAAAAGGCGGGGCCACCAATCCATCACTGCCAGTGACCGCCCCCAGCCCCATAAAAGGAAGGCTAGGAAGTTGAGTCTTTGACGGCTCACTGAATGTGCTTTGGTGGAGTTTTGGTGCTTTAGTAAGTTTTGTTTGTTTCTTTGGATTTGCTAGTTTTGCTGACTTTTTTTGCTTTTGTATTTAGTATTTTGTTTTCAAACTTTTTTAATTTCAGATTGCCATGTGGCAACTCCTTTCGCTTCTTCTTTTATTCTTTTTAACATTTTGTGGGGTTTTTTTTTCTGATTTTTGCAAACAAATTTCCTTTTATACAGATTTTCTATCACCCATTCCTCTCCAAGTCAGTGGTTTATGGTTATCCACTCTCTTGGTTACATTTTGGGACTTTACATGTGCAGTCAATCCCCAACTTTTACCATATGAGACTTCAAGCATTTGTGTTATTTTATAAAGAAGCTGATTGGTATAAGCATTATTGGTATAAGCATATTGGACATAAGCATTGGTATCCAATCACAATCGTGGGCTTCACAACTATGTGAATTACCGAAAAAAAAATGAGAGGTGCAAAGTTTGGGGAGCAGACAGCACCCTACAGTAAATAACTCCCGGTGCATTCGCTGCATTTTTTCATTGATTTGCTTAAAAAAATGAAGATTTTGTGTTGCAGTTGTGCCCCAAAATCTTAGTGAGAAAATGAAGGTGTTAGATAAACATCTGTCTGCAGCCGCTGTTGGCTTGAGAAATCAAGGCTGCCAAACCCATCATCGATCACAGCCTCAAGGCTCGGTGTTAACTCGCCTCTGCTATGCTCTTTCAGGATCTCAAGCAGTGCACAAAGGAGATATCGCTGGTGGATTATTTCAAGCCAGTGCGTCCTTCACAACCCCTAACACCATCCGCCAGCCGTTGAGGTCAGAATGAGTTGGAGGTGACGTCGAGACCTCACCAGTCTCAGTGTCTGCCGTCTGCAAGTCTGTCTAAAGTTTAATGTTAACACAAAAGGTCACCGACTTCTCGAGAATGACTAGTGAGAAAAAATGTTTTGCATGTTACCAGTTTTATTTTGTGTACTTCATTTTATGGGCTATTTCATGGTTGCTGTGTTACAAAAAGCGCATATAATCCGAAATAATGTTTTTTTGTTATAAATAATTCTATGCAGAATTGTATTTTGACTAATCTCTAGTGAGAAATTACAGGTCAAAGAAACCTAACCCCCTATTATTATTTTTATGTTTTTTTCCCAAAAGATTCAATGCATTAACATTCACATCTTTGACTTCCTCACCGTTTTCTAGCAATGTTACGGCCGCAAAACTTGAGGATTGCGTGTATATTTTTTCGCCGTAGGCCGAAACCAGTCTTTAAAGTATGAACTCAGGCTGCCTTAAGGTGCACCTCTTCAGGGCAGGTGGATTAGTGTTGCGATTTTTACATCAGAGTTTCTCATATGATGTGTAGGTTTTTACTTCCTTTGTTTTGATTTAAAAAGCATATTTTTTAATTCTAAGAGACGTTCATGCTGCCTTTCTTCACTCCCACAATTCTCCAGCACTTTGTGTAAGGCTCAATTGGCCGTGGCTCTTTTCCTTGGCGACGGTATAGCGCAATCCAATAGTCACGTCCTCGGCTGTGGCGCATTACAATGTCATTATCGAGCGCCTATTCATTGTGATGGCTAGAAGCTGGTATCGTCCGACTTACTGAGCACTTGCAGTATTTTCCTCAATGCTAATCTATCCCAGTTTTCCGATTTCTTTTTGCGATCATTCTTTTGAATTTGTGTCTTCCATCTTGGTTTTGTCTCCTTGATGAACTTTTTATTTATGGTTTCCAAATTTTTGCTTGTTTCAACTTTGATCTTTTGGCTCCATCTTCTGGTCTTTCTAATTCCTACTGTGTCCATTTTCATGGTAGCAGTTCCATTAGGATTCTTCACTGCTTGGTCGTTAAATTTTGGAAGCCTCGCATTAATTTGGTCGTTTCTTGTTTTGCACCCTAACACTGATTATTAGCTCTTCTCGTTTTATCTGCTCCATAACATTACTGTTATGATTGCCATTTTCTTCATAATTTTTATTTTATTTGCTGTTGCCTTTTGGGACAATGTTTGCATCCTTTCTGTGTTTTTTCAGCTCAGAAAATTCATTTCTGTTCTCGTTTATTTAGGTTTGGGATGTTTTCACACTATAATACAATTCCATTTCATTTGCTTATGGCTGCCACCATTTCATAGTTATAGCATGTTCACTGAAAGACAGTCCTTAGGGACTGCATGACTCCTCACATCATCAATGCAACGATATTTAGGAGGTCACTAGCAATCCCGAAACATCCAGGATTTGGATACGAAGATCTCTACATGCAATTCATTTTTTTAGTGTTTTCTGTTTTTGTGAACCTTAGTGTTGTTATTTAGAAATTTGAATTACGGTTTCCAATAAGAGTTTGATGACAAATCTGTTTAGTCTTTTTGGTAATTGCTTTTGAGCAGTCCTCGAAGACAAGAGATAGTATTTTAAATTACAGAGGACTAGGAGACAAAACGTGAGACAAGATTTTTGATCAATTTTGTTATTTGTGGGTCCAAATGATCTTTCAGGCAGGACCAAAACTAAGCCCAAGAGTTAAAGTCAAAAAACAGTAATCAAACAAATCCTTTGTCAGAACCAAAACACAATCAAAACTCAAGATCAAGGATTCATCTATCCAACCATTATCCAATCCCCTATATCCTAACTACAGGGTCATGGGGTCTGCTGGAGCCAATCCCAGCCAACACAGGGCACAAGGCAGGAAACAAACCCCTGGCAGGGTGCCAGCCCACTGCAGCAAGGATTCATTAACTAGAAAATATTCAAAAAGAAAGACTTTGGAACGTTGCTTCAAGGGTTTCATTTGTCAAATTCGGTTAAAACATGGCCGCTTGAGCCAGCCCTTAAATTATTGACCTAGTGACCTCTGTTGACATGCCCCCAGTAACCGGAGGACGCATCATAGCAACGGGACCCACAGCATGGTGGCACAGAAAGAAAGCAAGATGACATTGTGAACAAAATATAAGCAGTTTTTATGGATGAGGTGCATGAAATACAAAAACAAACCTCAGATTTGGAATCTCTGCATGTCAAAACCCTATAATTGATATACTATTAGCCAGACACTCTTCTAGAATTGAATAATCAATTTTTAAAAATCAGAGATTGTAACAGTCATGATACTCACAACCACATCAGGCTCAGATATGTACTAAATACAACGTGAGGCCTCAACCTCCTAAGGGGAGCCTCAGACTTTCCTATCTGTAGGCTTCAAACGCAAAAGAAACAAATGAGGCCATACCTCCCAAACTGAACCTCAGGATACCCTGAGGCCAAACATCCAAAAATCAAAAGATCACAAAATGGTCGAAAACCAGAAGAGAAAAAACAGTAAAAACTCTGATACAATGATAATCCAGAAAAACATATTGGCAATGGTTAAATTAACCAAAAAAAGCAAAGACATCAGCAAAAGGTGTGTCAAAAAAGCAAACCAGAGCAAACAAAACCCTGTTTGAATATGAGGGGTTTGCTAAAAGCAAATTTTATTATACAATTTACAGAAATTTCATTTTGACCAGATGACATGAGCAGCTAACCTCGGAACTCCATATAAACACATTCGGTCATTACGTGTTTAAATCTTCCATCCCTGGCTTATTTTGGTTTTTTTTTTTAACATTTTATTAATTTTATTAAAATCAGATAACATTCCATACATGCAAGTCAAGTTTAACAAAACTAGGTTCGAAAAAAACAATTCAATTTATTTTGTCATTTTATTATCTTTTGAGAATAGTTTTTTCAATTCCTTTTAATTGTTTTATTCAGTACTAGCTGATTACCCAGTGGCTTCGTTCACTGAGTGCAAGGGAAAAAAATACAATGTAGTATATAAAATAGTAAACAGTAAAACATTAACATGTAAGAAGTAAAGATACATTGAGCAGTACTGGAGTGCTTTCGGGTAAAGTACATTTTAAAGGCACTATAACACAACAGGTAAGTAGCACTAACAGCAGCTTAAATGTATTTGGATCATCTCTCGGTAGCAGATCCCTTGTGAAAGGCGCTACACGACCGATGTGGTATAGAAATTACATTTTCTATGCAATCCTGCAAATTTCTGCCTGACAACCTTGCACTACGTGCCTGTGATTTAAGAGAAAAATTATTCTGAGAAATGTGGACGCTGCCCTTCCGTGTTTAACGGGCAGAAGGTCCAAACAATTCCCAAGTCCAATACTTCACATGAAGAGGTCGGTACATCTTCTTAGATGTAAACCCTCCATCTTCTTAAAAGAATTCATCACAAAAGCAACCTTGAATGTTGCAGGGTTTTAGTGACCTGAACTCACCTTAAGGGACAGTAAGTAGTCATGCAGCACAATTTACAAAGAGAGTCCTGCTTCGATGGCGCAGACCACACTCATTCGCAATGATTTCCACTCTCACAGGGGCACTTGAAGTGTCATAAACAGTGCGAGAAGAGAGGACGCCACCTGAAACTGCGAAGCTCTCGACCCAGTGGAGCAGCCCGACATTCCGCGCCTTCAAGCATCCACTTTGTTCTCACGACCCCTCGTCACTGACGGCGGTCTGATATTCACATTGTTTACAGCTCGGCCCAGTTAAAAAGTAGAAAGACGCAAAGCTGTTTTCCTCATCTCGTCTACTATCAAGTCCTGCCAATTGAAATAAAGTTAGAATGTGGCAGATTCTGCGACAGTCACGCGGACGAATAAATAAAACGTCTCTGTCAGAACGTGCCTGGCGGCAGACAGCTTAGTGCTGGAGTCCAGAGAGGAGTGCTGGGAGAGGGCGATGCGGGGCACACTTCTATGGGATAGATTGGCGTGTTTGTGTTTACGTCTTTTCAATATCAATAAAGTAACTCTCACACAAATAATAACAATTCGTAAAGACGATATAAAAATGGCGTCCACAAACAAAGTGATTAGTTCCTGGTCATACGTAATTTCCGTTTCGCGTGGTCATACGTAATTTCTGTTTCAAACGCAAAAAGAATTTTATATATATATATATATAGATTGAATAATGTCATGTTTTTTGATTATTCTACATTTTATCTTGGTAGCCTGATATCATCAAAATGCTCTTATCTTCTATATTTCTTTACATTGATGATGTGCTTATTTGTTATTTATGTTTATCAGCCGATATAAGCCTGCAAAAGCCATAAGGCCAACACTGTGGCATTAGTTACAACTTCTGTCTTTTGGTTCTCATTTTTTTTTTGGATTTTTGTTCCCTTGAAATCCTTACCAAAAACATATAATTAGGGGGTCAACATAAGAGTACATACAGTACAGTATATATACATTGTCACACATGGGCGATTAGGAGGCAGTCAAAGAGCCTAAAGGTGAGTGAAATAAGGAGTTGTCACGTGGTGCTTACCTGAACTCTCTTTTATCAACAGAAACCAAAACGAAAAGTAATCCTGCAACTTCCGGGTTCCAAAACGGCGGCAATGACGTCACTTCCGGCCATCCTTGATGATGTCACTTCCGGCACCCACAAATCACCTCACTTCCGGCTCACCAAGAATGACGTTGTTTCCGGTTCCTGGTGCAGCGTCACAACATGCCAACCATTTCCTGTCACATGTTTTTCTCTGATATGTAACTGCCATTTTGTTACAGTAAAAAGGTTCATTGTAATTCCAAAACTTTGAATCACTTCTTTTTTTCTTATTGTCTGGACGACAATATGCGGGGACGGTCCCCAAAACTTTGTTTTGTCTTTGTGACGGATTTATTCTACCACAACATATACATGAATAAGGGATAAAGGTTCTCTCCAAGATGAAAAGGGAAGAAGGGGAATGACATAGAAGGACTTGCAGCAACTGAGTTTATTCCCTGATTACCATGAAGAGTGGCAGATGAAAAGGGCGCTAATGAAGGACCTCCATATTCTGAACGGTTTTTAGTAAAATTTTATTGTATCTAATAAAACCACAAAAAAGGCCTCAAATCCTGATTGTACTACGGTAGAGAGGGGTGGATTTGTCATTCAAAAAACAAATTGCTGAGTGAGAAGTGTACACTTTGTGGTACTGTAAGAAAGAATAAATTGAATTATTACCAGAGCGTGATCCATCCCATGTTTCTCCAGGAAGGGCTGTTAAAGGGTAAAGGTTTATGTTTATGTCCAGGTTTTCCGATAGATGGGTGAAAACTGGAGTCGAGTTTTACTGTAAATTGTCCTGATATACAGTATGGGGCTATTAGTATCAAGTAGTCACAGTAGAAGTGGTTGTGAGTGTGGAGTACTTGAGTTGTACTGTAAGTTGTCCTGGTAGAAGTGGATATCAGTGTCAAGTAGTCATGTTGTATGGTAAGTTGTCCCGATATAACTGGGTGTCATTGTTGAGTAGTCCAGCTATGTTGTATGTTATCTCAGTGTAAACTTAAGTGGATGTAAGTTTCAAGTCATCCAATTGTATTATAAGTTGTCCCAGTAGAAGTGGTTGTCAGTGTCAAGTAGTGGAGTTACATGGTTCATTATTCGGATATAAGTGGATGTCAGTGTCAACTTGTTCAGTTGTATTGTAAGTTACTCCAATAGAAGTGGATGTCAGCGGTGAATACTTGAGTTGTATTCTAAGTTATTGCGATATAAGTGGGTACAGTGTTGGGTAAATTGTCCCTGTATAAGTAAATGTCAGTGTACAAATGAGTCTGTCCAGTGGAAATAAAATAGACAAGAAGCAAATATTTTTATACTCAAGTTTGGTTTAGTAAAATGTGTTAAATGCTTGTGCAGGTCCCCTTGGGTAATAACAATGACCTTCCACACACTACTGCAAGAAAAAAGAGAAACAGGGATTCTGATATCTCCAGACCTGACTCTGGAAAGCATTAGTCGAACAAGGAGGCTCTGCCAGGAGGTGTGCAGAACCCGTTCATCA
Organism: Polypterus senegalus; assembly: GCF_016835505.1. Taxonomy (NCBI): domain Eukaryota; kingdom Metazoa; phylum Chordata; class Cladistia; order Polypteriformes; family Polypteridae; genus Polypterus; species Polypterus senegalus. The sequence continues at coordinate 28,218,283 of NC_053164.1, forward strand.
TTCTATGACATCTCCTAAATATCCAGTTACAGAGAGATGGATTGTGTGACATTGCTTGGAGCGAAGGGTGCGGCTTCCCATGTTTAATGTGCAGTCTAAGGACAGATGGGTTCTGGTACTTTCAAAGTCACCCTGAAGCTTCCTCTGCTTAACACATGTGCTTCACTCTCCTGTCCACCATAAATCCCCCTAAATTGGCAACTAGATAGCTGCCAGCTGGAAAACAGAAGACTTGCTGTTAATTGGATCACTAAAAAGGCGGAAGGAAGGTGGACACATTTTCTTTTTGTTTCTTCAGCAAGACAGAACATAAATTTTTGTCTGTAATGAGCGGTCTTCACCCCGGGCGCTTTTAAAATCCTAAATCTCTCCACTCTGGACACACAAGAGGTCTGCCAGGCCTTCATTAACCCTCACCTGGATTACAGTAATTCTCGCCTGAATGCTCTTCCCGTAACAAGCATTAAGAGATTCTTGAGTTGAACCCCAAATGCAGAATATACTGTAGGTAAAGAGGGTTAAATTATATTCAAATAAAATGGTCCTTTACTATAGTTAAAACACACTTTGGCTTTCATCAAGTATAGCATAAAGAAAGGAAGCAACAAATGGCCTCTCTGGGCTTACCTATACTGGACATTTTTCTGTCTGTCCACTGAGATGGCAGGTCCCACCTCAGAACCACTCAAGCACTCCTCTCTCAGTCATATCCTGTACGATTTTCTCTGATTTGCTGCTAAGGGTTATCATTAGTGATGGCAAATTCAAAACAACGATTCGAAACGCTTCAAAACCGTTGCAGTGCTCACAAAACTCTGCTCCAAAGTCCATTTTAAGAGGAAGACATCACATGACTATGCTGGACAGCCTTTGTTACGTCACCACCTGTTTCACAAAGCTCAAGGAGTGGCGGCTCTGAGGCTAGGGATCTGCACTGGCAATCGGAAGGTTGCTGGTTTGAATCCTGTAAATGGCAAAAGGGACTCTGCTCTGTTGGGCCTTTGAGCAAGGCCCTTCACCTGCAATTGCTGAGCGCTTTGAGTAGTGAGAAAAGTGCTACATAAATGCAAAGAATTATTACTATTATTTTTGACATTGAAAAAAAATTAAATAAAAGCCGATGATCTTCAATCAAAATATTTTAACTAGAAAACAACACAAATGGTATAAAAGTCACACAACTGAAAAGTAACAAAAGAGACATCTCACTCCCTTTTGGTGGTTGATTGCCCTCTACCTCACATGACTAATTTTGCAACAATATAAAAGCCCGTGTAACCCTCACATTTTTGCGAAGTCTCATACAGAGTCATGTTATTACTGTTGTTTGTTCACGCATACCAAGAACGTTCTGGTTTTAACTGTCTTCTTCTTCTTCTTCTTCTTCTCCTACTTTATCTTCTTCTTCTTCTTCTCCTACTCTATCTTCTCCTTCTTCTTCTCTTTTCCTTCTTCTTCTTCTTCTCCTTCTTCTTCTTCTTCTCCATCTTCTTCTTCTTCTCCTTCTTCTTCTTCTTCTTCTTCTTCCTACTCCTCCTCATGTTATCCCACTTCTATGTGCTGCTGATGTGCTTGATCAGCCTTCTCCAAACAGCTCGGTCCTGCACCTCCTCGCTTTTCATTCTTTTATTTATCCATCCAACTCCACTTTGGCCTCCCTCATTTTCTCTTCCCCCATACTTCCATTCCCATCACTCTTTTGCCAACATATTTATTGTCTCCCCTTATCACGTGTCCATACCACCTCAGCCTACTTTCCTGCACTTTCTTAGATATCTGCGGCCCTCCATGACCAACGTTGCTCACACCTGAAAAAGGGTCCAAGTCTTAAACAGCAAATCAATTACATGACGTTAATTAGCATCAAAAACTAGTCACTAATTAAGAAAATGGTTAGAATGAAAACCTGTAGCCACTGTGGCTCTCCGGGATTGGAATTGGCCACCCCGACATATACAATACATTTCAATGTGCATTGCAAAATAAAATGCTTAACTATTGCTACCTTTAAATATGGAAAGTATATCAAAACACTTTCTGTGTTACTCCTAAATGACTATGTGACCCCTAAGTGTAATTTTCCTGCACAGTGCATACATGCCACATGTCAATTTATACTGTTTAATGTAAAAACTATGGACATCGGATCAGATTTCTGCACGACCTGAGACCTGGCAGTGTAAACGCGGCCCTCACTAAACCGTATGATCCAAATCGTTCTGGTGAACCCAAATTCCCACGTGTAGAAGGATGGCTCCCGTCGCCATTAAAAGAGTCAGAGAGATGGAGTGAAAAGTGAAATTTTCTTTGAGTCTGTGAGTATGTGATTTCTTTTAAAATTTTCTTCATCTGCCTACTGAGTCAATGTGCCAGAATGGCGTTTCAAACAGTCCAGCTCAAATCAAATCATTGATTACGATTCCAGCTTCAACATCACCTGCTTACTCAGCTACACTTGTTTCAGGCACAGCTTCTTCCATTTCATTTTCCTGAATGCCTTTGTGAAAATTAGTTCTCTGTTGTTTTTTTTTTTGTGAACATTGCTAAAGGGAGAAAACATTCTTACCTGTGCTAAAGCTACTTGGCAGGCCAAGGAGATCGTGATGTGATCAAAGTAACAAATGATCTGACATCTTCAGGATAAGAGAACCTGATTATTCAATGGAACATTTTACAGTCTCCTATATTTGATACCTGGAGAGCACTGCAGAACTTAGATTCCCCGCATCTGTTTCATGTTAAATAATAATTTTCAAGTAAAAGGTGTAAGGATATGTCACCTGTGCAACAAAACCTACACACTTTACTTTACCTGTCAAGAGTGCATATCTACACTATATTGTCAAAAGTATCGGGACGCCTGCCTTTACACGCACATGAACTTTAATGATGTCCCATTCTTCATACATAGGCTTCAAATATGGATTTGGCCCACCCTCTGCGGCTATAACACCGCCACTGGACTCAAGAGCAGTAGAGACATGTCCTCTGGAGTGACGAATCATGCAATCCGATGGACGAGTCTGGGTTTGGTGGTTGTCAGCAGAACGGTACTCGCCTGACTGCATTGTGCCAAGTGTAATGTTTGGTGGAGGGGGGATTGTGGTGTGGGGTTGTTTCCCAGGGGTTGGCCATGGCCCCTTAGTTCCAGTGAAAGGAATTTTTAATGCTTTAGCATACAAAGCCATTTTGGACAATTTATTGCTCCCAACTTTGTAGGAACAGTTTGGGGATGGCAACAAGTCTGTGCCCACCCCAGTGCACAAAGCAAGGTCTATAAAGAAATGGAGGAGCGAGTTTGGTGTGGAGGAACTTAAATGGCCTGCACAGAGCCCTGACTTCAACCTGACAGAACGCTATTGGGATGAATTAGGCCTGGGAAAGTTAATGCTTTAATTTTAATGATTAATGTGGTCTATTTAATGTGTTAAAATATGTGGTTGCATCCCACCAGCAGCAAGGCAAACGTCTCAGGCAATGCTTTGGTCAGGGCAGCACTTTCATGTAATTTTATTTGCTATTTAACATTATGAAATAATAATACAAAAAAGTGTGTACCTAAAGAATTACATACACATCCATTACCTTATTTATATACTAGGGGGCTTTGCCCCCTGCTTGCTTCGCTCACCCAAATGGCGGGGCAGCAAAAAAAGCAGCTCAGAGATTACCAGGCGCAGACACAGCAGTTTGTGTAGAGCATAGATTTCAGTCGTGGATGGTGATGAACAATTGAGAATGGGATTTGCAGGGCTTGAACTCAAGTTTTAATATATGCCCTTTTAAGAGATTTTTATTTCACTTAAACTAATCATCAGCAGTGCACTCAGTTGTTTTTCACTTTGACACGTTTGGGTCTCATATGCCATACCAATTTAAGAATTAATGCAACGGCCGCGTTTTCTTATTGCCTTCTTTTCAACTTGCCTTTTAGGAAGGCATTCAGATTCAGGCTGTACTTGCTCAAGGAGTATTTTGTTTAAAGTTCAGGTTTAAGTTATTATTTAATTCCTATCTAATTCCTTTGTGTTGATGCTACGTTAATTTTGTGATTCAGTGTGTATTTACTTCATGATTTATGTATTAATTACATAATTAACCTGTTTTAATGCTAGATGTGATTAATCACGATTAACTACATACTTTTATGCAATTAATTAGTTAATTTTTTTAATCACCCTAATATATATATATATATATATATATATATAGTGGACTGTGCCTGGCAGTTTATCCCAGCCATGTCAACCAAGCCACCAGATGGAGCCCTCCCTGCAGTATGGAGGTGCCCTGAAGACCAGCAAGGCCTTATGGACGTTGTAGTTTTTATCCTCAGCCCTGCGGGATACCACAGGGGCCGCAAGAGGGAGCTGCAGGGAGGGTCGAAGACTTCTTTTTGCCCTATGCCCCGGAAGTACTTCTAAGTCACATGAGCGGAAGGGATGATGTACTTCCGGGGTGAAAAAAAAGGACTATTTACCCTGACCTGAAAGGAATAAGGACTTGTTGACTGTTGGGCAGGAACACCTTCGGGTCAGGGAGTATAAAAGGACCATGGGAACTCCCAGACAATGAGCTGAGCTGGGTGGTAGGAGGGCAACGCGTCTGGGAGTGGAGGATTGGTTTATTGATTTATTATTAGAGTATTGTGATTGTTTATGAGTAGTGTGGAGTGGAGGGTGCTTAGTGCACGTAATTATTGTAATAAAAATAATTATTGTTGGACTTTTACCAGGTGTTTGGCGTAGTACCTGAGGGTTCAAGGGAGCACTAGCACCCCCTACTGCGACAATATATATATATATATATATATATACACATATATATACACAGAGAGAGAGAGAGAGAGAGAAATTTAGCACCACTATATCTATAGTGTAATGGACAACATGCATGGGCTGGCGTCCCTGCCAGAATGGACTCCCTTCATGTGCCTGGCCTGGAGGCCCTGGTGGCAAATAGATATGAAAAGAGGCAGGAGGCTCCCTGCCTACATAAGGATCTGGGTATTGGTTGCCATCCAAAGAATGGGTACGTTGGCATCCCAGCAGGTTTAGACGGAGGAGTATTACCCGGCCGGGAGACCTGTTTAAAGGAAGGACAGGGGGATTATTCAAGCTACATGCTCTCCCAAACTGCTAGGTGGCAGCAACCCAAGAGTCAGGGACACCCACAGGGCATGCTAGGAGTTGCAGTGCCATAAAGCAGTCTGTTTGGGGTCCCTGAGTTCCACCGGGGGGTGCTGCTAGGAGTTGTGCTCTATGGTTTTTGGGACTTCTGATTGACCCAGAAGTACTTTCAACGGGCTCTGCCCTTGCAGCAGAAGTACACACGGGTCCAAGATGAAAGGAACCACCCTGGCACATCTGGGTGAGTCGGAGTTGGGAGGATGGAGGACAAAGCTCACCTGGAGATGTGGAGGAGAAGGAAAAGAGAAATAAAGGAGGAATTGTGTATTTTGGAAGAGCCATAGTGCAAGTAGTATTGTTAATAAATCACTTATTTGAATCTGAGACTTGTGTTTGTGTGCTGGTGTCTGAGTTTTGGGGTGCTGCAACACCCCCTATTGGTCACAATAGTGATAACGAACAACACGCATGGGATGGTGCCCCTGGCAAAGATTGGCCCTATTTTCTAAAGCATTCAAGGGGCCAAAATAACGGAGAGATGGGGGGAAGCTCTGTGTCAAGGCTGAATGCTCCCCAACCCGCTAGATGGCAGCATCCCTCGGCTTTAATACCTCTTCATCCATAGTAGAAAATAAAAAGCCATCTCAAAACTCAGAACAGTCTCTGTTTCAATGAGTCTGCTTTCACAGGTCCTAGTTTTTCCCCATTTTGTCCTTCTAAACTCCTGGAGAGTTTCTTCTCTGAACATCAGGGTGGGGTCCCAAGTGGTTTTGACTGACACCTACCACGATTCAGAGTTCCTCTCTGTGACTTGTCCAAAGGTGAACTGACTTCAGCCATCTGGCTTCTCTCTTGTTATCTTTTTGGGACCCTAAGTGGTTGGGTGCTGTTGTGGACTCACTTAACCTCACTGGGTGGTCTTTCTTCTCCTCTTGTAAGCAGTAGGCCCTTCCTCCACCAGCCATCCTCTGGACATTTCTTGCCAAGAACAAACCTTGAGGTGTGTGGAGTTCCTCATCCCTTCCTCAGGGTTTTCCGCCATGCTTGGATCTTCTTCATTACCAGCAGCAGTGAAAGATAAAAAGAAGATGGGGGGGAGACATTTGCCTAAAGACTGTCAGAAGTGGACCTCTGGGAGTAGCAGCCAAGGAGGGCAATGAAAACACAAAGCTTAAACTGGTGCTTGTGCATTGCAGACACCCACAGGGAATGCTGGGAATTGTAGTCCAAAGATGCCAACAGGTGGCGCTGCAGGGAGTTAAACTCCCTACTTTAGGGGGCTTACATATGACCCAGTACTGCTTACATCAATAAAAGAAACTGACCTGCCTTATCCACATGAGTCGGAGCCGGGAGAAGAGACGGGCAACACTCATCTGGGAAGAGTAGTGGAGAGAAGAAAGAAGGTGAGAGGAGTATATTGCTGTGCGGTGCTATTTTGTCTAATAAAAGCCTGAATTTTTGACCCAGGACTGGGTTAGTGCATTCATGTTTGGGGTTTGGGGGTCTCTGGCGGCCCCTGTTGATCACTACAGGTAGTTGAATGTTCTATGTGTTCTGGGTGGATCTCTCTGGTCACTGTAACACACACACACACACACACACATAAAGGTGATTTTCAAAAGCAAGTCCATATATAAACCCTTAACACATATTTTTAGGAAGCCACTGCGCACTGGAGAGATTTCTAAGGACTAGAAAATGGCAAATATCATCTCATTATATAAAAAGGGTGACCGGGCAGGTCCAAGCAACTATAGGGCAGGAAGTTTAACGTGCATCACAGGAAAATTAATGGAAGGAAAAGATTGAGCAACATGTGGCAAGGACAGGAGTTATTCTGAACAGTCAGCATGGGTTGAGAAGAGGGAGGTCATGTTTTACTAACATGCTGGAATTCTATGAGGAGGCAACAAAAGGATACGATCAAAGTGGAGCTTATGATATTATTTATCTGGACTTTCAGAAAGCATTTGATAAGGTGCCACATGAGAGGTTGGGCATCAAATTAAAAGAAGTGGGAGTTCAGGGTGATGTTTTAGATGGGTGCAGAATTGGCTCAGACACAGGAAGTAGAGGGTGATGGTGCGAGGAACCTCATCAGAACTGGCCGATGTTAAGAGTGGTGTTCCACAGGGGTCAGTGCTAGGGCCGCTGCTATTTTTGATATATATAAATGATTTAGATAGGAATATAAGTAACAAGCTGGTTAAGTTTGCAGATGATACCAAGATAGGTGGATTAGCAGATAATTTGGAATCCATTATATCATTACAGAAGGACTTGGATAGCATACAGGCTTGGGCAGATTTGTGGCAGATGAAATTTAATGTCAGTAAATGTAAAGTATTACACATAGGAAGTAAAAATGTTAGGTTTGAATACATAAATGGGCGGTCGGAAAATTGAGAGTACACCTTATGAGAAGGTTTTAGGAGTCATAGTGGACTCTAAGCTATCGACTTCCTGACAGTGTTCAGAAGCCATTAAGAAGGCTAACAGAATGTCAGGTTATATAGCGCCTTGATGTGTGGAGTACAAGTCACAGGAGGTTATGCTCAACCTTTATAACACACCGGTGAGGGTTAGGATTAGGGTAGGGGATATGGCCATCAATGGCACGCCCTGGTACACTTATTCCCAATTTAAAATTTAATTTGATTTTGTTTTTTTATATATATCCACCCCCCTTAATTTGGTAGTTTCTTATTTTTTATTTTTTATTTAAATCTTGGAAAAACCTTCCTTTTAGAAAAAAATTATATAATAATAAAAAAATAATTTTATAAATAATTAAAATAAAATCCAGATAACCTTTATTTTTTTCAAAAACTCATTTATTATTTTCTCATAAATTACATCCTAAATTACATCCCTATCTCCGAAATGCATTTATAAATCTTTAAAACCCCAATAAATCGATCCATAAATAAATGAATAAATAAATAAATAAATAGTAAAATCCCTAAGTTATAACAAGAATAAATAGATAAATAAATTAATAAAACCCAATTGTTAATTTTATTTTATTTTACTTCTCATTTAAACCCAATGGGGCCAAGGTACTTAATGCCGTTATCCATTTATTTTCTGCCTTCAACCGTTTGGTCTTATTCCAACCTGCCTGCTGCCCCAGACCAAACATAATTGGTCTATGGTCCTGTAGTGCGAAATGTTGATAGAGTGACGTTTGTTTTGTTTGGTTGGCCATGAATCGGAGATGCTGTACAAAGCGCTCCCTCAGCGTATTCTTCGTTTCCCCCACGTAAATCAGGCCACAGGTGGCACACTGAAAACCGTAAATGCAATTTTTAGAGTTAAGATGAAAATTATGATAAATGGGTTTCTCCACCTTTGCCAGTTTATTAAAAATATTCTTTTTTCTGGCAAAGGGGATTTTCCAGGCTGTTTTATTAGTTTTCTTTTTTGAAGGGCATTTTGCGTGAACCAGTAAGTCTTTTAAATTTTTATTCCTTCTGTAAGCTGCAATTAGTTGATATTTTTGAAGTGGGATATGGGTGTCCCGCGTCCCCACAAAGTGGGAACGCAGGATATCCATAACTGACCTGGAGTGAAATGAATATGTTAAAACAACCGGAATTTTCTGTCTTTGATGGATATTGATTTGTAAATCCACCTGTGGCCTTTCATCACGTAAGGGATTAGACTCCTCCCATAGGGTCGGGTTAAGATGAGGGTTGGGGGAGGGCGGCCCATAATTAAATACGCCAGAGGGCTGAGTCTTAACCTCAGGGTCCCCTATTGCCAGATGGTTAGGGTTAGGGTTTGGGGAAAGGGGTTCAGTATCCAGGTGCCCTAGGGTTAGGTTCTTAACCTCAGGGCCTACCAGTTGGACTTGGTTAAGATAAGGGTTGGGAAAGGGGGGCCCATAATTCAAAGTGCCCATGGTCAATATCCTAACCTCAGGGCCTGTTACCCCTAATTGGTTAGGTTTTGAGTTAGAACTGAGGGGTCTATCCTCCACTATCCTGAGGGCCAGTGTCACGTCAGGGTATCCTACCCCGTGTCGGTTAGAATTGGAGGAAGAGGACCCCTCCCTCCAACCCCACCAGTCTAAGATTTTAACCTCAGGGTCCCCCATTGGGTGCTCCGTATACTTGGAATTAAATCTAAAAATCAAGGGAATCCTTGATTTTATATATTCCTGTTTTATTTGTAGGCCAGAGGACCAACGAACATTAAACCACAGATGCGGAATGGCCAAAACTGAAGAGACACTTGGAAAGAACCTTGAAGAAGACGACGACCAGAACGAGGAAGAAAACAACCAGAACGAAGAAGAAAAGGAAGAAGAAGAATAAGAAGAACTAGAAGAAGAAGAAGAACCAAACCCCCGGGACCTGGAAGAAGAAGAAAAGCCAAACCCCCGGGACCTGGACAATAACCCCGGAAAATCCAATATGCATTTTGATGACGGATCGAAGAAGTTCGGAAAAAAGAAAGGTAAGTGATATGGTAAGTAGAATCCAGGAAAGTACAAGGTAAGTAAATGTGTTTTTGAAAACTGCTGTTCCTCCTGTACTCTGTTTGTCAGATCTATCGAAACTAAGCTTGCCCCTTCATCACTCCCTGCATCCGTATCTGTGTAGGTGGACAATGCATCCTGCGCTCGAGCCATCTGAACCTCGTTCAATAGCGGCAGCTGTGGGACTCCCGTTCTCCCTTTTACCCCCGAGGTCCCATAAGTCAAGTACCTGGAGACATCTCGTTTCACCTCCTCCCGGACCTCTCTTAGAAAACGACGCGTATACCCCCTCCTCCTAAGTGTGTGAAATAATAATTTGATTGCTAGATCCGCATCTGCTTGATGAGTATTAATCCTATAAAATCTGATTAATTGTGATTTAATTATGCTACGGAAGGTATGTTTAGGATGAAAACTAGATTTAAACAGTAATGCATGGGTATCTGTCGGTTTAAAATAGATCCGGGATTGTAATATTTTTATTGTTGATGATACTGGGCTAAAATAAATTTCTGTATCTAGGAATGTAAGTGCTACGTGACTGACTGTTGGGGTTAATCTTATTGCTTTATGATGTGTATTTAGAATTTTTACAAAATCCTCAAATTCTTGCCTAGAGAAGGTCCAAATACCAAAGATGTCATCCAGGTACCTGAAGTTCTTGTATGGGAGTCTGGGGCATTTCCGAAATGCCGTTTGCTCCCACCTAGCCATATAAATATTCGCATAGGCAGGAGCAAACTTCTTGCCCATTGCTGTTCCATGTACCTGTAAATACATTTTTTCATTAAAAACGAAATCGTTGTTTAACAGGCTGATGCTGAGGAGATCCAGGACCGCCGCATCCGGTCTCTCTGAAGACGGATTCTCGGCAAACAGACGAGCCACTGCCTCCAATCCCATGGTCGTATCAATATTGGTATATAATGACTCAACGTCCATGGTGAACATAAAGGAATGAGAAGGTACTTGTAAGGTTTTTATTATTTGTAGAAAATGATATGTATCCTTAATATAGCTGTTATGTAACTGTGAAAGTGGATTTAGAAAATGATCTATAAATTCAGCTATCCTGTATGATTCTGAATTGCAGTCTGAAACTATCGGTCTACCTGATGGAATCTGAAAGGGAATCGGCCATGTTTCTGGTGGTTTGTGAATCTTCGGTAATAAATAAAACTTCCGGACACTAGGGGTAGCTGGGCCTAAAAGGTATGTTTTCTGTTTGAAGTCAATAAAACCCAATTGAAATATGTTATTAATAATACTCTTGATCTGATTCCTCATTTTACTCTGTAAAGATGTTTTTAATGGTAAGTAATGTTGTTGATTTGATAATTGACGTTCGGCTTCTATAATGTATTGGTTAGTATCTAAAATAACTAAGACTGATCCCTTATCTGCTGGTTTGATTACAATATTCTTATTTTTCCTAAGCCTTTCTAATACTTCCCTTTCATTGGTTGTTAAATTATCTGGACCGTTATTCTGAATTGGCAAGTGATTAAGTGATTGTATATTTTTATTTATCAAATTACAGATTGGTTTCCTGATGTTGAGGTGAGGGTTAGGGTTAGGGTTAGGGTACATTGTTAAGAATGTCAAAAAAGAAATTTTTTCTATTTTTATTTTATCAACTAGCAGTGTAAGACTGTGCTGTAAAAAGCCCAGGCTCCCAGAAACTATTGAAATCGTCAGAAAACAAATTGAAATGGAGAGTCTGCGATTCCGTTTTACGGACGTGCTCACCCCCTTGTCTATCAGCAGCTAAGTGAGTTTCTCTCTCGTTTGTCTTTCCTCGGTGGTTTCACTTTGGTGAAGGAGTCGCTTAATTTCAGCTTCATGCTGTAGCCTCGGAATTTCTTGGCCGGACAGACCGACACACACACTTCCACATTTAGACATTTATATATAAGATATTATTAATGCAATTCAAATTCTGACACTTTCTGCAGATAATAAGCTTTTTACAACATGTAGTATCTTAAACTCTGACTGTATGTAATTAGGAAATGGCTGTTTATTAATTATATGCACGTTTTTCTTTTTTTCTTTGAATCATTTTAGATTATATTTAGGTCTTTTCTTTGCCCAATAGTCCAATTCCGGTGTTATAATTTGTGAACTGTCACCTATTTGTAATTCTGAATATTAATTCTGAATCATTTCAGAGGCCATTTTGGTTTTTGCGGTCATCGTTACTTTGTCTATGTGTTGTTGAGACACTTCAGCGGTTGCTCATGGCAGGTTTTGGAGGCTGCATCTCCAGCGTTCATCGTGCAACATACACTTTTATGTATTTCCTCAACCGAGTTTGTGGATAGCAAAACACTTTTGTGAAGCATTTCTTTGTTTCTAAACATGAATTTTCAAAAAAAAAAGTTTTTTCTGGTGTTTGACTTGTGTTTTGAGTTTTGTTTTGCTTGGCTGTGGTGAGAGGAATTTCTCGGTTTTGGACTCTTTCTTCAGTTTTGACTAGGACTACGTTACTTTTCAAATAACCTTAATATTCATCTAGTATAATACAAACTCAGGGTTGAAATTACCCCTCTTACCATTTTTGTATTTAGATGTAGGAATCAAACGTCCTTTGGCTGCTGTGTTCATCATCCCTCCAACTCCGTCATTCCTTCTAATGCTGCTTATGTAAGACACGTTCATATTTCATCTTTAACTGAAACATTTAGCTCATCCTGTGTGCACGTTTGGCTGTATAGATAGAAAGAAAGACTGTTATGTACTTAAACATGTCTGTCATATTCATCTCTACAGCAGCATCTAGTGGAGTGAAGTGGAAATACGGAGAGTTTGCCTTTTGGGTAAGCGAGGTAATGCCACAGGATTCAAGGTTCAAGGTTTCTTCATTTTGTTATATTTACACATGAAACCATGAAATGTGCCTTCCCAGTTGTATCTAATAACAGAGAGAAAGAAATAAAACAAATAGAGACAAGAGAGGTTAAGGTAAAGCAGTTTGATTAATGCATATCTACATAAAAATGGAAACAAATCAAACCTTTACTCTTTTCTCTGATATTCCTTATTAAAAAGTCGTATGGCTCTAAGAAAAAAACGAATTTCTGGAGCAACTTGTGTGGGTTTTCAAAGCGATTATCCTTCCTGATTTACTGAAGTTAGTGGATGTCAGTCGTCGGTTGAGATGATTCCCGGTTTCTTTAGCATCGTCCTCTGACACACACTTATTAAATCAGCCTCGATAACTTTAGCTGCATGCTTAGCAATCTGCTGGAGCATTTTAAAATGTCGGTTTGTTACACAGGAACATCCAAGAGGGACAAGAAGCCAACGTGATCGTTTTTATAGTTGTATGAGATAACGATGGCTTTAATTTCTTAAAGTCATAACTACGAGGAGATTCAGAAAAACAGCATTATATTACAATCCCTCCCTTTCAAAGATCCAAGAGGACACTGGGAAAAAGATCTCTCAATTAATATATCAGAAAAGGAGTGGAAAGTAGCAATGCAGAGAATTCACTCGAGCTCCATATGCGCAAAGCATACAATTATACAACTTAAAATTATATATCGAGCACATCTGTCTCGACTAAAACTCTCCAAAATGTTTCCAGGGCATGATCCAACCTGCGAACGTTGCAACCAAGTCCCAGCCTCACTGGGTCACATGTTCTGGGCCTGCACCAAATTAACATTATTCTGGACAAACATTTTAATTACCTGTCAGACAGCCTTGGACTCACAATCCCTCCTAACCCATTAACAGCTGTGTTTGGGTCCTTCCAGAGGGGCTTAAAGTGGAGAAGGACAAAGAAATTGTGATTGTATTCACTACACTGTTGGCACGCAGACTTATTCTGCTAAACTGGAAGAATCCAAACTCTCCTCTTTTACGTCAGTGGGAAACCGATGTGTTATATTATTTGAAATTGGAAAAAATCAAATACTCAGTTAGATGATCTGTGCAGACTTTTTTCGAAACATGGCAGGATCTAATCAGTAATATTTTAAAATAAGCTTGTAAAGCACAGAGGAAGCAATTATTTCCGTATTTCTTTGTCTTCTGCATTCATCTCTATTGGTTATCAAATTTATTAATTTAGGTATGTTGACAAGCCTTACATTTCACGCCGTTTGCCTTGCTCTCTCTCTCTCTCTCAGGGTGGGGATCGATTTGTCCTTAACTCAGTTTTTCTTTTTGTAAAAAATTGATGGTTTCATATGATTGCAATAAAATTAATAAAACTTCAAAAAAAAAAAAAAAAACAGCCAGAAGTGGAGAGCTGCAGATCAGTGAAACAAGTAAAAATATCAACACATCGTCAAAACTAACATGGAAATGAAAAAAGCGACGACTAAAAAGTGCAGAACAAAGTCCCTGGACCATTCCCATAATGTTGTGATAGATTCATTGAGATTTGTGTTTCTATCCAAAACTTTGACATGAGAATTCTTATATACTAGCTGTGTAAGCCCATCCTGTCAAAAGCCGGGGTCCTGGAAACTATTGAAATCGTCAAAAAAAAAATTGAAATGTAGTGATATCAGGTAATTGAAAGGAACTACTCTGGGCTCCTCTCTACTAGGATTTGTTTAGCTGACGTGCTGACGAGAGGAAAAGTTAAAGGGATACCGTTTTGCCGATGTTTGCAGCTAAGTGACTTTGTCTTTCTTCTAAGGTTTCGTTTTGCCGACGTGATTGCTCGCTTTTGTACAGGGTGACACAGAAAAACGGGAACTTTTGAAATGCGTAGTGGCAGCCATGTACAGTTGGCAGCACTGCGGAACCGGGACCTTGAGCTGTAAACAATCTCGCCATTTAGTAATTCAGTAATCAATTGCAAGGCGGTCAATGGCAGCTGTGCGAGAATTGTTCGGTAACCGTGTCATCTCAAGATTCGTGACATTCCCTGGCCCTCAAGATCACCGGATTTGTCTGTTTGTGATTTTTTCTTGTGGGGCTACCTTAAGATTCGGATCTACACGACTCGGCCAAGGACACTGAATGAATTGAAACAAAGAATTCAAGACGAAATTCGTGGTATTCCAGCTGAGATGTTGCAGCGATCAATGGGGAACCTCAACAGCAGATTGGAAGAATGCATAAGTACAGGAGAACGCCATCTACAGGACGTAATTTTCAGACATTGATAATTTGGATTACTGTCTCTTAAAAGGCAAGTTGCAGTGGTTCAATTGCTGTCAATACAATTTTTTTGCTGGATTTCTTCTATTTTTATTGGGTTTTTCAAAAGTTCCCGTTTTTCTGTGTCACCCTGTATTAGTGGCGGAAGGAAAAGTAAAAGGGATACCGTTTTGCCAATGTTACCGTCTAAGCGACTTTGTCTTTCTTCTGAGGTTTCGTTGTCGACGTGCTCACCTCGCTTGTGTTTTTAGCGGCTAAGCGAGTCTTCTGTTTCCTTACCCCAACTCCACCTCTCACTTCCGGGCTGGACAGACACACACACACTTCCACGTGTAGACATTTATTTATATGTAAGAAAAAGTGTTTTCAATGTTAAGAACACCTGACTGCCAGTTTCTATTAACAGTCAAACTGCAACACATCTTTCGAGGCATTTAAAATAACGACAAGGAAAATGCAAAATACTAAATTGATAAGATTTAAGATTTTGTGACAATTGCAAATCTCAAAAGCAAATTTGGCTTATAGGGTTAACTTTTTAATATGGGTGTGGGACTGAAGAGGGGCACCCTGCCAACCAGCACATGAACTCACAAACCAAATTTGCCATGATAGAGAATAAAACGCAGTGTCAGAACAAAGAACCGTCTGTATTTCAATGAGTCTCAGTTCCCAGGTCCTAGTTATTATTTCCCCTTCTTGGTCCTTCTGAACTCCCGGAGGGTTTCTTCTCTAAACGTCAGGGTGGGGTCCCATGTGGTTTTGGCTGACACCTACCACGATTCAGAGTTCCTCTCCGTGACTCGTCCAAAAGTGAGCCATCTGGCCTGGTTGGGTGCTCTTGTGGACTCACTTGACCTCACCCTCTGGTCCTCCTTCTTCTGTTGTAAGCAGTGGGCACCTTCCTCCACCAGCCATCCTCTGGACTTTTCTTGCCAAAAGAGCAGGGCAAACCTCGAGGTGTCTGGAGATCCTCGTCCCTTTCTCAGGGTTTTCCCCCCCTGTGCTCACAGCTTCTTCATTACCAGCAGCAGTAAAAGATAAAAAGAAGATGATGGGAGGGGGGCGGAAAAAAAAAGACGTTTGTCTAAAGGCTGCCAGAAGTGGACCAATGAGAGGAGCAGCCAAGGAGGGCAATGAAAACACACAAAAGCTTAAACTGGCGCCTGTAAATTTGAGAAAAAAAAGAACTGCCGCTCTGAAAATTGCCTACAAGATGTTACCACTCGCTTGACACGTGCCAAGATGAATTCTGGGAATTCTGGTTGCAGTGAGAACATAATAAATTTCAGGCTGTGGTTATACTTGGTGCCACTGAACATTCTTGTAAATGGATATCATGTTTAAAAGGGGTGGAGGAGAAATAAAAGAACTCAACAAAGCAGCACTAATGACAGGAGTCGGGATTTAGAGCATGGAGCCGCGTCACAAACACGGCAGTGCTGGCAGATTACTAAGGATGGAAGAATTCTCAGGGGCAAACCGTGGGCGCACATTGAAGGCCCTGGCAGTCAAGAAGTGTTTGAGGTGCACCCTGGGTGAAGTTTTAAAAGTGCTGAATAACTGAGAAAAGCCCCCCGCCATCTCACAGCTGGAGGAAAAGAAAGGAGGTGCGTGTGTGTGTGTGTGTGACTTTCAATGTGCAAGAGTGTGTGTGTGTGTGTTTATCTGAGTGTACTAGCTAAATATTTATAAGACGGAGTGAATGAGTGCAACTTTGGGTTCATTAGTATGAGGGGGCATGTTAAGCCGGCATCACATGACACGATTTCTAGTCAGGGGGATGTCAGCCTTGTCGGCTGCAGTTGTGGATCTCATTCAAGAGGATGTCAGGCTACACAACCAGCTACCACAGGAGATGACAAATTATGTGACTACATGGGGACAGGTTCACTGCATTCTGACAGCCAATGAGTTGGTGGTCTAAGAAATGTTCAGCCGCAATCTTTTTCTCTTTTTTTCCATTCTGTCGTGGTACATAAAACAAGAAACATCAGACAGATGAACTTCTCTTCTGTTTTTGATGTCCAAAACACACAACTTCCATGTTCCTCGTCGCTGCATTCTAAGCATTGTTCTTCTAGTTGAGCCTTCATTGGTCGTCAGCTTTCATTCACACACAGAGCCCACCCTACGACTAAAGGCATTCTCACAGCAGAGACAGAGTCAATGGGTAGGTCTGGTCCAATCCCACAGAAGATCTACATTGATGAGGAAGATGTTGGAACACAAAGTGCATTGCAGCTTACTGCGTTTGGGGCTGCATAGACCAGTCAGAGTGCCCATGCTGGCCCCTGCCCTCCACTGAAAGTCCCTACAATGGACAATGGGGCATCAGAACTTGACCATGAAGCAATGGAAGAAGGTGGCCTGGTCTGATGAATCACATTTTTACTGAGATCATGTGGACGGCCAGATGCATTGCATCGTTTACCTAGGAAAGAGATGGAGGCAGGATGCACTATGGGAAGAAAGCAAGCCAATAGAGGCAAGGTGAAGCTCCGGGAAATGTTCTGGCATTCAATTGAGACGTTACTTTGACATGTACCACATACTTAAAAGATTGTTGCAGACCTCGTACACCCCTTCCTAGCAATGCTACTCCCTGAAGGCAGTGGCCTCTTTCAGCAAGATAACGTGCCCTGCCACACCGCAAAAATTGTTCAGGAATGGTTTGAGGAACATGGCAAAGAGTTCAAGGTGTTGGCTTGGCTTCCAGATTCTCCAGATCTCAAGTCCAATCCATGGAAGCCTCACCTTGACTTACAGGACTCAAAGGTTCTGCTGCTAACATGCCGGTGTCACAGGCCACAGAACAGCTTGTAGAGTCCATACCTTGACAGGTCAGGGCTATTTTAGTGGCATGAGGGGGGCCGACACAATATTGAGCAGGTGGTCTTAACAATGTGGCTGATCGGTGTGCGTAGATTCAATTCAGTTCATTTTCCCAGATGACACTTGTGTTCAAAGATAATGTGATGAGTAGACATAAAGACGCGAGGGGGGTGTGTGAATTGTGTGAAACAGTGTGACTGCATTACTGAGATGTGCGCCTGTCTGTCAGAGTAGAAGTGAAGGTGACCGGGGGGCTCCCCATGCGTGTCATCACTCACTCGCTTGGCCTCTTTTTCATTGAGGGCCGCCGTCCCCACAGCTTTTCTCTTCCTCTGCCCCTAATTTCCTCTCATTCTCTTTCTCTATGAGATTTTTTTTTTCCCTTTTCCACATCTGCTTCTGCTTCACCAAGCAAATTAAATGTTGGCATCCAAAAGCCTCCAATTAACATTGTGTTCTGTGCTATGTAAAAAAAAAAATAATAATAATAAAGCACAAAACCCGCAGCTCTTATGCAATCTGAAGTTCTCCGCTCTCGGCACGCAGGATTAGAGCTAAATGACTCGTCTCATCCAGAAAAACAGAGTGAGGGTGAAGGTGGTCTGTTAGGGGGCAGATGGGGTTCTCTGGGCTAGTGGAACTCAACCTTTATTCTTCCAAAAGACCCCCATTGTACCATGAGAATATGTAAGGACCCCCTGGACAGACCTTCATTTTACCCTCCTGTATTTGTTTAACAAGGCTGCTTGTTTTTAAAGTTACATTTATTAACAAAGACAAATGGGCTCCGACGCCATTACGCTGACTTGTGTTTTTTAAACCATAAAACCAAACGATTAGCACCCAAATTTCTTAAATCATAAAAGCTGTTTTTACTGGAGCTGAAATTTTTAAATATAACATAAAGGGAGTAGACTTTTTTTTTAGGGATAAATAATAACCAGTAACGAGCAAAATGCGGAATTTGTCACTGCAGATATTTTTGATAAGAACAAAAGCCACTCTTTACTCACTTGGCTTCAGTGCCATCGCTATCTTTATTCATCACATTTCCAAATTTTCTAAACCTGCTTCCTTCAGTTTACATTCAGCAATAATTAGCAGGATCGTCAAACGATCAAAGCGCAATTGACTACTGTAATGCTTTACTGTCAGAGAGTCATCAGATATATTTGGAGGTCTTTGGTCCAAACATACTCAAAAAAGGTGTCTGAACTCTTCTTCACTCGTAGATCACCTTCCAGACAGCAGATTGATAGTTGATTTCCAGTTGTTTTGGAGATCTTTCAAAATCTCTTGCGAGACTCCAAGTTTTCTAGAACCTTCTTTGTGGAGACCTCAGAGAGCTCTTTTGATCACACACACACTCCAACAACAAAGAGAAGACCAAATTAAGAGTCTAAGGTTTAAATAAGACAGGGTCTGCAAAGGTCTTCTCTAATGATGTGTGATGCCCAGGTTGCTCACAGCACGCATTACCTCCTTGAACCAGGGACATTCATAGACATGAAGCTGAGAATGGACTAGGTAATGTGGACAAATAGCAAGAAGAAGCTGGTGAAAAAATGCTTGGTGCTTTTATTAACAACAAGAAAGTGCCCAACAATAATAAATTGCAGTACAGAATTTATCCTTTAATAAATGATCTGTCTATAAGAACAGTGTGTTTTGTGTTGATTAAAATCAGCAATGATACATACGATAAAATCCTATAATAACATATCATCGAGAATTAGGTTCCCTTCTAAAGATCACATACTCCAATCCCAGAACGTCTTTCTTCCATGTCTCCCCAGCTCAACCCTGTGGTCTTGCAGCCGAACTGAGATGACGACAGCTGTGGTCCCACTCCCCCCAACCACCAGCCTTCTGCATCCACCAGGACGCAAGGATCCAGAGCCGTTTTTCCAAATGCCCTTCCACGGTGTCTACAAGATCAGTAGGAGGCCACCGGATCTCTACCCGCTTCTCCATAGTACTTAACAGGTGACGGTCCACCCCTCTTTGTCACTCACAAGGCCACAGACTACCCACCTTCTCACCACCATGCAGGCTCACATTCCTGATTCTTTCTTTCTCGTACTTCTCGTATTTTGGTCTTTCGATCCCTAACCCTAAGCCTAACCCTAACCCTTCGAGATTCTCAGTTACACCCCATGGAGTGTTGATGTGGCACAACTGACCTAATAAAGCAATCTGCTAACCTCCATGCCAAACAGGAACACCCACTGGACTGGAAGATACACTGATTTTACTAAAAACTAAAAACTCCATCACCAAGGACCCCTAGCGTGCCGTACCACATGATGTTCTGATCATTTTGTGGAGCACATGATTCTAGTTTGCGGTATTTGAAGTGGCGATAAATGGAGAGCCAGACTTTCTTATTCCGAAAGCAAATCCATTTATGTTTATTTAAATTATACCATGGACAACAAAATGCAAATGCAGCCTGATGCTTGTTATATGAGATCACCTTTATCTGTAGATTCTGTGCAAATGAAGATCAAGTCTTGATATTACAACATTAGAAAAATGTACACAAGAACAGGCCAACAAAGCTCGCCAGTCCTATCCATTGTAATGTGGCCTGTCACAGGCAGGCTTAAAACTGGAGTGCCTTCCAAGTCAGCCCATTTAATTACAACAAAAATACAGCTGTACAGTGAAAAACAAAAAATGCCTCACCTCTGCTTTATGAGAATCGCTCGGGATTTATAGCGCCATCCTCCTCTCTAGTTGGTCAAAGTCTGACGCCAGAATCCCCTGGTAGTAGTCTGGTTGTCATCTTGTCGGTGCTGGGAGGGGCGGAGTCTTCTCAGAAGCTCAGGGGCGGAGCTAGGTGGCATCTTAGTTGGCCTTTTGATGCTGCAGGGGAAAGAGAAGATGCCATTAGAGTCAGGGCCTCCTCTCGTCATGGGGTGGAACTGCTTAGCTTGCCAGAACCAGGCACAGTACAAATATGTATATGTCCACATACAGTATGTTAAAAAAAGAAAACTTATTGGTTCACATGACTAATAGATTAAAGTAAGAAAGCAAATATTTCAGTGTTATTTAAATGTTCCTGTGTTAGGATATACTGGGTTGGACAATGACTGACTGACTGTTTAAATGTGACCCTTTGTCATTGCTACTCACTTGAGTCAAGAATTACTTCTTTTTGTGTTTGATTTGATTCCATAATTGCTGGGTTGGCACCCTGAACACCACTTCTTTGTATTCCCTGGTTACGTTGGGGTTCGTGAAAAGATCTTTAATCCCACATTAATAAATAGCACGGCTTACTGAATAATTGAAATATTGTTATGGCAGGTAGGCCTGACAAAACTACTGGCTCTTGTGTCGTTCCCTCTGTTGATTAAACTTTTGAAACTCCATAATTGTTGTCTGTTTGGTCAACTGTACTATACATTTCACTGTCCAGAACAGAGAATAATTCATTTTCCAGATGAGAGGCTAGGGCGATGACACAAACAAATTGGCTGGCAGGATGGAGGAATAACTTTGTGCCCGACCGGAATGATATAATAGATGGACCAGCGGGAGTCGTGAGTCAGGAGTTGTTCAATTCCTCCAAATGCCAGGTGGCAGTGGTCCTCAGGTGGTAACCCAGTCTGGGCACAAGCAGGCATGCTTGGGATTCAGGGTTGCTGGGTATCTGTCCTATGGCCCAGAAGTACTTCCTTGGAAACATGGAGTGGCACCAGAATAATTCCTGGGTCTGACATAAATGAAGACTGTTACCTCACTTCAGATGAGTCAGAGCTGGGACGAAGGAAGGCAACACTCACCTGGAGGAGAAAGGAGGAAGAATTGTTCAGTATTTTGATTTATTGTGGCTGATTATTAGAGAGAGGATTTTGGAAATGTGCTTTATGTGAATAAACGTCTTTTATTTTATCATATCAACATGTGTTGTACTTCTCTATCTGCAGTTTGGTGCACCCTGGTGGTCACTCAGCTGTTTTGGAGTCACGTGTGGATGTTGTGGCGTCGGTCCTCCCGCTATGACTTCCTAAAGAAATCATTGAAGCCCCATGAAGTTTGCACTTTAAAATATATGAACTATAACATAAATACAAAACATAAATACATATAATATAAATACAAAATATTACTCACCACAACAAATGCTGTCATTTCCATTTTAACACGGACATGGAGTGTAGCCTTCACAGTGTCAAAGATGAGACGACAGAGTCGCACAAAGGTTTGGGGCAGCCACCCGTATAATTTTTCCTGGCTGTGAAAGAATTAAATTGGGAGTACATTGTGTACAGATACGAGTCCAAAACAGAACTGACTTAAAGAGGCAAAGAAAGTGAGGTCATCAGGGCCAGAACTGGAAGTGAGGTCATTGGACTCAGGTGGAATTTCCCATATCGGTCTGTAGTGGAAAGAGAGAAAGGGTCAGTTCACTCCGCCAAGGGTCTGTCATTGAGTGACCCTCATCCAGGCCCTTTAGCTGCCTCCCATGCACACGTGTGTGACAACAGTAAGCAGGGCCTGACGTAAACGGTAGGTCACATTTATTACCATTGGCTCTACTGTTTTTTCCGTGATAATGCAGCTTTGGTTTTGTATCCCCCTCTTGAGGCCTTTAAAGTCTCAATTTTAAGTTTTATCAACAATAATATCCATGCACAATTTCATGAACTTTGACTAATTTGTCTGCATCCAAATCCCTAAAAAAAATGTTTGAAACGTCACACAGAATGGATTTTAAGTTTGTTTAGGTTTATTATACAAGCAAAATGTCCTTATGACGACTACAGTATGAAATAATGCAAAATTTCTGAGTTGCCCATGTATCATAACCTCCCTACCCAATGGAATTTTTCAAACATAACATGGTAGCCTTTATTATCTGAGTGTTCATTGTATATACAAAGAGCAACCAACAGACAAGATGTGATCTGAGGATCTCGATGACGTCCTTAGTAGTGTTGGTTTAGTACTAAAATGTCGACTCTGGTATTGATACCAGCTTTTGGACCTCAATACCAAAATGGTTCCTGAAGTAGTGATGTGTCGTTCGCGAACGAGCCGGCTTTAAGAGCCGATGCTTTGAATCGAACGAGAGGAGCCGATGCCCATCGAGAAGAGCAGAAGCTTCAGCCTCTCCTGCTCAGCTCTGCTGAAAATCCATTTGGCAGGGCCGGGACTATATTTATATGGGCACACAGACCATTGGCTCATAATGCCGGCTCGTTCACGAACGACACATCAGAATAGGATCGTACCACTATGTGAAGGAAGGAAGGGGGAGAGACGCTCCGAAGACAGCGAGTGTTGGTACAGGCCAGGTACACAGAGCCACACTGTCGCTCTGTGTACCTGTCGCTCCGACAGACGAGGAGCCAGATTTAAATGCAAGCGCATCGTGAAGAAAAAAAGAAGAGTGAAGAAATGAGTGAAAGCCGAAAAAGAAGCAGCATCTGGCTGCATTTCAATGATACCGGGAACTGCAAAGCTAAGTGCAGAATTTGTAATATGAAAATATCGATTAGAGCAGGGTCAACAACAAACCTGCACAGACATATAAGAACCTCCCACCCACCCGTGCACCTGGAGGAGAGCGTACCCTCTCTCCTGCCATCCACTGACCCTGGAAAAGAGCCGAGTACTGCTGCTGCAGTGCTGGTAGGAAGACTTTGCATTGTCGCTACATCGCTCCCCTCAGAAATAGTCTTCTTAAAAACAGGACAAATAATCACAGAGAGGAGAAATCACATCAGCCCATCTAAGCTGAGGCATCTGGCATTTCTGAATGCCAACCTGGCCTAAAAACTTTTATTCAAAGAGTCATAGTGTTGTATTGTTGCTGAGTTTGGCCTTTATTTAATTTGTTTACTGTGGTTTTGTGTTAAGTTGTTAATTTTAAAGCTTTTATTAAAATGTTAAACAATAGTAACTATTTTTTGTAATGAAAAAATGCATAAAAATACGTAATGTCTGAAAACAATAAATAAGAAATTTCTTATACACAAACCATAATTACCTAATTAGGTTAAAATATAAGCATCCAAGTGATACTAAACGAAGAGCCATTCGGGAGCCGTAAGAGCCGGCTCTTTAAAGGGAGCCGATCCAAAAGAGCCGAAGCTTTGAAAAGAGCCGGAGTTCCCATCACTATCCTGAAGTAAATAACGGATAGCCCCACAATGGCCTGGCTTACTCAGGACTCTCTACGACAAATGCCACCTCCCTTGTGTCCCACTCCAATGCGCTGCACTCCACAACTCCACACCACTTCCCTCTTGATAGCCGACCTGATAGTGTTGAAGAAATAAGTGGGGGGGGGGGATTCCCCCATAAGGTCCCGATTGAGTCAAAACAATAATATGTCCTCCGTGAAGTCACAATCACTTCAAAGCAATGGGGGGATTGAGGGGTCCAGCATGAAGTCATAACCACTTTGAAGGAATGTGGGGCTGGGGGAGTGGGATTCCCATGAAGTCCTGATTACATAAAACCAATAAGAGGGAGGGGACTCTGTGAGGTCTCTGTATCGATGAACCGATAAGTTGTCCTCTGTGAAGTCCACAATCACTTTGAAGCAATGTGGGGGTGATCCCCCCCCTTGTAGTCCTGATCACATAAAAGCAATAAAGGTAAGGGGTCCCCCATGAGGTCCCGATTGAGTAGAAACTATAATATGTCCTCTGTGAAGTCATAATCACTTCGAAGCAATAAGGGTGTGGGGTCTCTGTGAATTCCCTCAGGAAGTCAAAATAGTTTCGAAGTAAAGGAGCACCACGCTTAATTTATGATAGCATCAAAGTGTGCAATTTCGTTTCACAGAGATTACAAAATTGACGCTTTTTTCCACAACTGTAGTGTCAAGGGAACGGTTGCAGGTGAGGTTGGGGACTGGTGGATTGAGAAGAAACCGGATATTTACATCTGGTACCAGAAATGCTGGTACTGTACCATTATAAAATTTATACCTCACAACCCCAGTGCTTAGTGTGCAAAACAGCTAAATAACATCAAATGAGGCCTAGAAATTGAAGGCAGAGTTGAATTACTATTTATTCATACAGGTTAACGAGAAATCAAGACTGCAGATAATGTAGTTGTGAAGCGATTCCCAAACAGACTCTTCCTCAGCTAATGTCCCGTCCAGCAGTGTCTCATACGGCCAGTAGGCTGGGTTCAAATCTCCAGCCCGGTCATTGTCTGTGTTAAGTTTGCATGTTCTCCACTGGTCCATATGGGGTCTTTTCTAGCTACACTGCTTTTCTCCCTTATGCCCAAACACAGGCAGATTAGGCTAACTGGCACGTGACAGACGGGCATGGTGCCCAGGGCTGTTTCCGGTCTTGTACCGGGTGTTGCCAAGAGAGGCTCTGTGGCCTTGAACTGGAGCAGGTTAATAGCTGTACACACAAAGGAGGTTGTGGTAAATAAACAGTTACATAATAACACACGAGAACCCACAATCCACTGGTCTATAAAAAATATTTTTGTTTGCCACTGGGAACTTCAGACCTGCTCTTGATGAAGTTTTTTACACTGATTTCATATTTGAAACCGGACTTACGCTAGCATGTCAGGTTTTTGAAATAAACATCATTGACGTTTTGACACTTTTGAATATCAATATCATATATCAACACGATATCTGGAGTTTGGACTGTGTCCCACCAAAACAAACCAGAAGACGATACCAGAGACACGTTAAAGCATATTTATGTCAGTTTACCTCAATATAAAAGTGAGGTCAGCGTACCCAAAAATGTTGGAGGCACTCGCTTTTGTGCTTGTACTGCACATCCGTCTCTCATGGCAAGAACCAACAGTAGTCACCCATCATGCTTGGAGTGAATTTTCCCCAATATTGGTTTCCCATCACCTTTATATCTTGATGAAATCTTTCCCCATGCTCATCTCTGGCATCGTTTAGATTTGGTGGAAAAAAGTCGAGATAAGAATGTAAAAAATGACATCTTCAGTGACATTCTGGCTCCCGTAAGCTGATACGCTTTCAGCAGGTTCTCCATAAGCTCAGCATAATTCTCTGCTCTGTCACTGCCAAGAAAATTCCGGACAACCTGCACGAATGCTTCCCATGCTGCTGATTCAGTGGGCTTCAGGTTCATTTTCAGCTCATCGTCCAGCATCAATTCACAGATTTCAGGACCAACAAAAACGCTGTGGCAGGCAGCCCGGACACAGACAGATGGACATCATTTTAAAGTCCAACACACGTTTATTTACAATTATACAAGTGCCGCAGCACCAATCACCCCAGTCCAGGCCAAAACCACAGCATGCCTTTCCTGTCTTCAGGCCGCCTCTTTCCTCTCCCAGACCTCGTCCTCTTCCACCCGACTCCAGCCTTGAATGAAGGGAGGCGGCCCCTTTTATGTCCCCCCGGATGTGCTCCGGCAATCTTCCACTGACACGCTCCAGTGTGGCGGAAGTGTCAGCTGTATCCCCGGAAGCACTCCGGGTGTCCCTGCTCCTCTTCCCCCCAGCACTTCCTGGTGTGGCGGAAGTGCTGAGGTCCAGGGCTCTCCAGGCATTGGGGCGCCCCCTGGCGGTGACCACAGGCTCCTACAGGGTTGAGCTTCAAAGCTCTGCACCCGTGTCCCCCAAAGCAACCAGGGCAGTTGCCCCCTCATGGTCTGGAGAAGGCGCAAGCCCTCCTCCGGTCCTCCTGGGTGTCCCGGCTGGGTGCCACAACACCTTCTTTAATTTTGGCTTCACTTTCCTCGAGACCAGAATTATTTCTTAAATGCTGAAAAGCATCGCCGTTTCTGTCCATCGCCTTGAAAAATTTTCAAAGTAATGGTGAATCGAAAGAACGAAATGTCCTGAAATGTAATGTTATGTTTAACTGTAAAACCTCGACCTACTGCACCGTCATGTCTGAGTTGTGTCATTATGCTTTAGAGTCATATAAGACTTGGTAATCACTAACAAATATTTTTTCTGCTAATTAAAAATGAATAAAAATTTAAATAAAATTAATATTGACAAGGTAAGCACAACTGTTAGTAACGTGTGGCAAATTCTTTTATCTCCATGGCATCCCTAGTGGAATTATGGGTATTTATCAAAATGGTTATTCGCCTTTACTGTCCAGTCACCCTAGTTGTCCAAGATCTAGAACATGAGAACTAAAAAACCGGACGTGCTACACGAAAACGGCTTTCAGATTTGGAGTCAGCAAGTGAAGCCTGTTAAAGTAAAGGTGAAAGAATCCCAGTAGCAAAACGCTTGTTGACCAGTGATCAGTTACGTTAGATCTCTTAGAGTTGAGTTTTCTCAGCCTTTATTGTTCACGGCCCAGTTCTACCTTCACAACTTCACTGGCGACCCACAGACAGCATTTACAGACCGAGACAGAGTGGAGGGTGAAATGAGTGCAGTCAGAAATAACACCGGACTGAGGGTGGGCATTGGGGGGTCACAACTGCAACCCATGACCAATCCGGTCGTTGAGAAACACTTCCTTAGAGGGTCTTTACCTGGAAATGTCCATCTGGAGCTTCTCCTGCTTGTGCTGTAAAGGTGCCACGTGCTCTTAAAGGGTTAAGCGTGACTTCTATTTTTGGGATGGTGCTCAGTAAATCACATGGCTGGGACCACCTGCTGCTCTCTGGGAAGGTGTGTGCGCACACACGCTGGAGATCACCGCGCTCTTCTGACCTCCGCGTCAGCGCCAAGCGGCATCCTGCAGGTGTCTGCTTCACCTTCCTCCCACCTTGGCAGCGGCTCCACACGCATGACCATTCAATCAGGCCCGGTCATTAATCACACCGTAATGAGCATCTCACTGGGTCTGGCATCTACACAGAAACCACAAGGTCTTGACGGGGGGCTCTGAGGAGATTATGGGGGCTGCACAGTGACAGCCTGCCTTACTCCATACTGACACAATGGGCAGACTTCACTTCACAAGCAGCCATTTTCCAATGTATTTCTTTTGTTTGCTTTTATTTAGGCCGTGTTTTTAAGTTACGTGAACAACAGTTTGAGTATTAGAACTTAAAGATTGGCGTTTTTTAAATACAGTCCGAGCTAATAAGCATGCATTTTAAAAGTGCTTGAGCAGGCGTTCAGACACGATTTTCATGCACCAAATCGTGAGGTGGTGCTGCTAGAGTGAATACGAAACTTAATCTTATGAATTCTTTACTCGCTGAACATAAAGCCCAAAGTGTATTGTCTGACCGCAGCTTCTCACAAGTTGTTCCAATATTGTTCTGGCTATTCTATAGAAATCAGAAGTAACTTTATGTTAATGTATAAAAATGATTAAGCTATTAACAATAATTATCTCAAAGTTACTAACTTGTTACTTTGAGGTTATGTTAACCAAGTCAGACGCAGTTTTTAAATTTCACTGTTTGATTGAGTGTTCGAGTGTATTGACTTTCTGTTCGAGTACATTTCGTTGGAACAGCTAGCACACTTTTAAAACACGACCTGCTGTAGTTTTATTAGTCTATGTTTTATTTATCATCATGTGTATGCAACATTTTTGTGCGTACGCACTGTTTATACGTGAGGCTCATGGTCTCTCATTATGGCTGCCGTCAGTGTTGATAATGTTGCCTAATGTGTATGCTTGCTCTGAATCGCTTTAGTGCTGCGTTTCTCATCTTTTTTGCCCTTGCGGAACCCTTGAAATAATATTCATGTTCTTGGGGACTCCTCCATAATAATTATATCATTATTAGTATTTTTTTTTTCATTTATAAATTTAAAGATCATAAAGAAAACGTGCAACATCCATCTATCCAACCTGCTATATCCTGACACAGAGTCACAGGGGTCTGCTGGAGCCAATCCCAGCCAACACAGGGCGCAAGGCAGAAACAAACCCCATTAGAAAAGTTCATTTTATTAATCACATATGTTTCAAGAATAGCATTTCTTTGGCATATTCATTTGTTTATATGACATTTTACTTTGATTTATCTTATTATTGTTAAATTACGTTACACATTGGGTGGCACGGTGGTGCAGTGGTAGCGCGGTTGCCTCGCAGTAAGGAGTGGAGTTTGCATGTTCTCCCCATGTCTGCATGGGTTTCCTCCCACAGTCCGAAGACATGCAGGTTAGGATTAGCATTGGCGATCCCAAATTGTCTCTAGTGTGTGCTTGGTGTGTGGGTGTGTGTGTACGCCCTGTGGTGGGACGGCGCCCTGCCCGGGGTTTGTTTTCTGCCTTGTGCCCTGTGTTGCCTGGGTTTGACTCCAGCAGACCAATGTGACCCTGTGTTAGGATATAGCGGGTTGGATAGATGGGTGTTGCACGTTTTCCTTATGATCTTTAAATTTATAAATGAAAAAAAATACTAATAATGATATAATTATTATGGAGGAGTCCCCAAGAACATGAATATTATTTCAAGGTGAGAGAAAAAAAGATGAGAAACGCAGCACTAAAGCGATTCAGAGCAAGCGTTCACATTAGGCAACATTATCAACACTGACGGCAGCCTCACGTATAAACAGTGCGTGTGCACAAAAATGTTGTGTACAAACGTTTCCGCGTTCAAATCGCGATGTATAAAACCTAAACTTGGCGTAAAGCCACACACATTTCCTGGCACCCACTGTCAAAGCACTGCTACTGTTCCTGTGTTCCTATTTCAAATACCATAGCTGCTTTTGTTACTCTCACTGCACCTTCTTCTTCTTCTTTCAGCTGCTCCCATTAGAGGTTGCCACAGCAGTTCATCTTTTTCCATTGTGGTACATGGCCCGCCGTTCATCCCGGCCAATACCCCCAGGCCGCCAGATGGAGCCCTCCTTGCAGCATAGAGGTGCCCCGAATGCCAGCAGGGAATTATGGACAATGGACTTTTAATGCACAGCCCTGCTGGATACCATGGGGGCCGCCAGGAGTCGCTGCAGGGAGGCCCAGAGACTATTTGCCTTACGCCCAGGAAGTACATCATAGTCACGAGGACAAAGGAAACGATGTGCTTCCTGGGTGAAGAAAAGAAGGATTTTTATCTGACCCGGAAGTGTTCCAGGTCACATGGACAGAGAAGGGGAAACGCTTCCGGGTCAAGGAGTATAAAGGACTGTGGGAAATCCCAGACGGACGAGCTGAGTTGGGAGGCAGGGTGGCTAAGCGTCTGGGAGTGGAGGATTTGTTAGTGTGTATTGTGTATTGTTTATTGAAGAATTGTGGAGAGAAGCGTGCTTTGTGCACTTTATTATTATAATAAATATCATTATTGGACTTTTACCTGGTGTCTGACGTGTGGTCTGAGGGTACAAGGGTGTGAGGAAACCCTAATCTGTCACACCATATTACTCTCACTGCACCACTCTGAGTATTTATATCACTGTATCTGAGTGTGGAATCACAGTTCAGCAGATGACAAGAAAGAGAATTATCGGGATACAGCATCAAGCACACGCTGCCTCAGCCATGCTGCCTATTGAACTGCTCTCATACAGCAAACGCTTCAGAGCCTTTCCTGTACGACCTCGCGGTTCAAAAGCAGTTTCATCCCAAGAACTCTACACGCACTCAATCAGTCCATCAAGTGGTCCTTGTACAGTAGAACTGTTTGTACTTATAAGTAATGATGGGTCGTTCTTGAACGATTCGTTCATTTTGAACGAATCTTTAATGTGACTCGGGAAGAACGAGTCGTCTCGTGGGAGTGATTCGTTCAGTCGCGCATGCGCATTTGCGCAACTTCCTATAGTTTCTGTATTGGAATTGATTCACCTGTTTGAGTCTTGGGTTTTCGAGTCGTTCGTTCATCACGTGACAGCCCCATAAGCTTAACCAATGCAGTCTGAGCCGGTAAGAGAATTGAACGAAATGACTCGAAAAATGATTCGTTCATTTTGCTGAACGAGACTCAAAGATCCGAGTCAGTAAAATGATCTGAACTTCCCATCACTACTTATAAGTACAATGACCTCACTGTAAACTTGTGATACAGTTATAATATTGCACAACCTGAGCCACTTTATAAAGTGCGTATTTACATATGATACCGATATCATTTTTAAGATGAAATGCAGCAAAATATGTTTATTATATTATACAGATAAAACTAATTTAATTTAAATAATCTATATTGTTAATAATTAAACATGTGAGGACACGGTGCCTCAGTGCTAGTGAGTTGCTGGAGCTCTGTTCACAGATTGTTCCTGCCTTGCGCTGTATTCTTGCTGGTGCTGACGTAACAGTGGAAGGATAGACGGATAGAATAATTAAACATGTACTACAAACATATTTCAATGTTCCTTAAAAGTTTTGAAGAATCAGCATTCTGAGCTTACACATGGCTTAATGTGTATTACAGAGCTGATTGTGTGGCGATTGGGTATTTGGAGAAAGAAAAGGAAGGACAGGAATTGGAGGTTAGTACGTTTGAAAGAGACAGTACTGCTGCAATAAAGTATTTCATCAAAGGTCACGTATGGCGCAGCAAACATCTTGCGTGAGGCATGAACAATCACTGCACCACTGTGTTCCCATGTTTAATAACATGCTTTAACTCCTATCATCATTAAAATAATATCACGTATACATCTCAGTATTTTAATTATTCAGAGAGCTGTAATATCAGGAATGTAATGGATTCTGTGTCCTGTCGGAGAAAGAGAAAGCCCGGAAGCACGTAGTGATTCACACACATGTAGAGCACATAGAAGATCAAATACAAAACAAAGCATTTGACGTGCTACTTTAGTTCCGATGGGATTTGAGAAACTAGTAGATTAAACAATTTTAAGATTAAGTTTATGATGTTCTACTTTAATGACAAAATAAACTACGTGATTGAAGTGGAAATTTCGAGATTAAAGTTGACTTTTCGTGCTTTTTCCCCACTGTGTGCTTTTTTTTTTTTCACTGTACCCTAATAAGCTTTCATACGACACTCAGACGGTGGGCTACGACTCGCCTTTTCACGGCGACTTTGATATCTGACTTCTTTTTTTATTTCCGGCACTGTGCGACTTTGTGAACTCGAGCTTTTGAATTTCTCCGACACACTATGTCACTCGATCATCTTCCTTTTGCTGATTATACCACAGTTTAAATCAATGAATAGTATGTTTTTCTTTGACTCCACTTGGTATTCGCTGAAATTCTTATATTTTCCCCCGTGCTTTTGCCATTGTCTTTTCACAAAAGGCTGAGCTTAAGGGCTATTTATACTGATTTGCATATTCAAAGAGGCGTAATTCTGGGAAGAGCTGGGGCGGGACAGCAGGCGTGTGCACGTGCGTTACTTTTCACACTGACCGGGATTTATGTAGTGGAAAAACATGGAAGTTTGCATACGCACAGATTTATGCATCTGGATTTTTCTGTGTGTACTCACATTCCCGCTTTTGTGCTTACGCCATGTTATAGTGTGAGTTCTACGCACGGCGTTATACATGAGGCCCCATGTCAGTTATCTGTCATGTAATTAGTCCAAGAGCATCGGAATGTTATTGAAATGCCCAATGAATCAAGATCTTTCTGTTCACTTTATTGTTACATGGCCTGGTGTCGTTAAAGTGCCAACACCAAATAAACCCATGCAGGACTTACGGATGGACGAAAGTAACATACAGTATATGCATTAGATTTTATTACGAACGCTGAAGTCAGCCATTTGAAGTGTGAGATGATGCTGCTCAGGAGGAAGTGGCTTTAGAAAATGGACAGATGGATGATTAGGGCAAGAACATCGCAATATGGCTGATGCATCCTGCTGAGATTTTCTGTTCACGCCATTGTCTTACTGCCTGGAGTCGCTAAAACTCCAACACCTCAATACTCTTAATGGGACTTATGGATCGCCATAATTATGCCAAGGGTTTTGTGTTTTATATATGCCAACTTTTATGTAAGAAATGGCTTGTGCACGTTTTTAAGAGTAAGCAAGTTGTATCGATGAGGTCACAGGGCTGTTTCCAACTGGTGCACAGCAGTGCCAGGATTGGCCTAAGCCCAGTAGAGAAGGTTCGGTTCTCCTAAGTTGACTCATGATGCACTGGTAGCCAGGGACAGGCTCCAACTCCATGGCCACCACTTAGTGCAGAAATGGAATAAGCAGGATTAGAAATCTTCCTCCAATGTGCTGGTGGGACTTCACTCCCACACGAGAACAACTCATTTAGATATTTGAATGCGGCCCAGAAAAACAAGGAAGGATCAAAATGGGATCAAATGTTACGTTAATCGTTAAACAAAAGAAGGCAGCCAAACATCTTAATGGAGGTGCTGCAGTTCACGCCTGCTGTCCAGACTCCAAGAAGCGACGCTCGCGCTCATCGTCTTGACCCCTCTGGAAGACAGTGTGTTAGTGTTGGCCGAGTCTGTGCTGACAGTGCGCTGCGGTGATTCAGCACATGATGAGCCAAATAAAGCCTTCACTGATCACAGGCCCCCTAATGGAGACATCATAGGGCTGAAACAGAATGGGAGGTCAGCTCCACTGGCCAATCCGCTAACTCTACTGTGACCTCCCTGCTCGCCAAACCTGGCCTGCACATGCTGGGTGAGGCCCCCTAGTGGCAACGGTAATGGATTGTTGAGCACAAGGTGGCTGGGCCCACGATGACTTAATGTGAGCAACTCGACCCTGTAGAAAAATAGAACCAACTAGGAGATCAGACAGTACGAAAGGCACTATATGAGCTTTGACCTTATAGTGAATAGATAGATAGATAGATAGATAGATAGATAGATAGATAGATAGATAGATAGATAGATAGATAGATAGATAGATAGATAGATAGATAGATACTTTATTAATCCCCAAGGGGATAAGAACAATATTAAATTAAAGAGTGATAAAAAGGCAGGTATAACAGACAATAACTTTGTATGATGTTAAAGTTTACCCCATGGGGTGGAATTGAAGAGTCGCATAGTGTGAGGGAGGAATGATCTCCTCAGTCTGTCAGTGGAGCAGGACGGTGACAGCATTCTGTCGCTGAAGCTACTCCTCTGTCTGGAGATGATCCTCTTCAGTGGATGTAGTGGATTCTCCATGATTGACAGGAGTCTGCTCAGTGCCCGTCGCTCTGCCACGGATATCAAACTGTCCAGCTTCATGCCTACAATAGAGCCTGCCTTCCTCACCAGTTTGTCCAGGTGTGAGGTGTCCCTCTTCTTTATGCTGCCTCCCCAGCACACCACCGCGTAGAAGAGGGAGCTCACCACAGTAGTCTGTTAGAACATCTGCAGCATCTTATTGCAGATGTTGAAGGACGCCAGCCTCCTAAGGAAGTATAGTGAATCGCTGTATGTGTAGCGTTCTGGGTGTGCAGAAGTAACTGTGCTGTTAAATACCAAGTATACCTGTTTGAGCCCCTGATGTGTCCTGTGGGGACCCGTGATCAGTGCCAGCAGATGCTGAATCACCCCAGGGCGCTGTTAGCAGAGGTTCGGCCAACACTAACAAGCGGACACAATAAGAAGGGCTGGCACACCCGTGGACAAACCATGTATAACTGAAACTAAAAAGAAATAAATAAATAAAACACGATTAAGAGTGTTAAAGAGACGTCTGTTCACACTGGAGTCTGGTTCTGACTGACTTGAAGAGGGCGGAGCTTCAGCATATGTGTACTTCCAGCAGGAAGAGGCGGGTCCAGGCAGAAGTAGACCGGAAGTGACATCATTGGTGGAAAAGCTGTCAATCTTTAGGTCTGCAGAGGGAGGGAAGGGAAAACGTTTACCACAGAGCGCCATCCCCTGGAGCAGCAGAGAATTACCATCACCAGAGCCCTTAAACTGTCACCTCTACACAGACAACTTGTATATTGTTCACTAGGAAAGGCGCTATATCAAGTTTTTGGTTTAGGTAAGAAATGTCTTCTTGTTTTGAGGGTGTTGAACTAGGAGCCTGTAAAAATGACACTGCTGCCCTACCATGGGACTCATGAAAATAATTATAAAGCACGTCCACTATGAAAGACTCCATATAAGGGCTATCATTTAGGCAGACTGCGCAGTCATGAGGCTGATGCTTCACTCTACACCTCCTCCTTAATGTGTTACTCATCCATCTCTCCATCCATCTTTTAGAGATGCTTATCTAGAGCAGGGCTATGACGCCCGCCAATCAAGCAGCGGGTACAAGGCAGGAACAATTTGCGAACAGGGCGCCAGTCTCTCACAGGGTGAACACGCCCAAAAGGGAACAGTTTAGGGGCTCTGATCCACCTGACCTTGCGTGTCTTTGGAGTGAGAGAGGACATGCACGAGGACACATGGAGAGCGTGTAAGGTCCATGCAGGAAGCACCCATGACTTCATCTTCCAGCTCTGCGTACAGTAGGTGCCACATGTGTGAGCAGTAAGAGTGTGAGTGTGTTTGTGTGTATCTGTTGTAATGCCATCATTAGAACAATTTGACAAGAACAGGCCATTCTGATCCAATAGGCTTGCCACTTCTCCAAAATAACATCAAGTCGAGATTTGAAGATCCCTACAGTCCCGCTCGCTGCCACACGACTTGGTATTTTATTCCACGTTATGATGAGCGAGGCTCATGGTGTTCTGAATTTGAAATAAATAATTGGGCATCCCATAGTGGGCAGACTCCAAGTGGGCACAGGTATACTTGTGAGAGTAGAGAATCTGAAGGCAAACTTACATCTATGACATCTGAGAATGTAAGAGACTCCGATTAATATAATGTGCGGTATGTTAAATATTCTCACGATCACCCGGTAGCACTGTGATCAGCACCACCTGAGGAACTCCATTACACCTTGTAGGACAAATAGCTCGTCTGAGGATGAAGGCAAAGATGAAGATCCAGAGTGATAATAAAGTCAAGGTGGAGAGGATTCAAAACTGGACATCCTTGACCACCTGTGAGTTACGGTGAGCTTAGATACGGTGGGAATTTGGGGTATTGCGGAGAGAGGGGTTAACCCTCAAACGTCAGATGCTACAAAATGCTGGACGGGTTACATCTGATATAATCAAAAAGAGAGAGAAAAGAAGAATGAGGTCTGGAGGACACTGTAATAAGAGGAGACCAGAGACGTAGAAAGGTTTGGGGCAGCCACCCGTTTAATGCGGTTTCCCGGCTGCAAAAGTCTTTGAGGCATTTTTAAACAGTTGTTACACAACAGAGTCCACAACAGAACTGCCTGCCTAAGCAAAGGCAGTGAGCTTTATAGCACAGAGGGCGGAAATGATGTCGTCCTCTGGGCCGGAACTGGAAGTGACCTCATTCTTGGGGCCGGAACCGGAAGTGATGTGTCCTTCCTGGAAATGGCGGCTCCTGGTGGGGTTTCCCGGGTAAGACCTGCAGAGAACTCAGAAAGAGCGTCAGTGCACCCCCCCTTAGCAGATGTATAAACAGTATTTTCTAAGCCCTTCAGCTGCCCCCCATGCACACGTGTGTGACAAGACTTTAGTGAACAAAATATATTAAGAAAGCGGGCCACGCTTTGAAACTGGGCACACTGTTATTAACAGTCATTCATTACATATCATTAAAATATATATATATATATATATATATATATATATATATATATAAACTGCTCAAAAAAATTAAAGGAACACTTTGAAATCACATCAGATCTCAATGGGAAAAAGAAATCCTCCTGGATATCTATACTGATATAGACTGGGTAATGTGTTAGGAACGAAAGGATGCCACATCGCTTGATGGAAATGAAAATGATCAACCTACAGAGCCCTGAATTCAAAGACGCCCAAAAATCAGAGTGAAAAATTATGTGGCAGGCTAGTCCATTTTGCCAAAATTTAATTGCAGCAACTCAAAATACGCAGCACTTTGTATGGCCCCTGTGTCTTGTATACATGCCTGACAACATCGGTGCATGCTTCTAATGAGATGACAGATGGTGTTGTGGGGATCTCCTCCCAGATCTGGACCAGGGCATCACTGAGCTCCTGGACAGTCTGAGGTGCAACCTGGTGGCATTGGATGGACCAAAACATAATGTCCCAGAGGTGTTCTATTGGATTTAGGTCAGGAAAGTGTGGTGGCCAGTCAATGGTATCAATTCCTTCATCCTCCAGGAACTGCCTGCATACTCTCACCACATGAGGCCAGGAATTGTCGTGCACCAGGAGCCACTGTACCAGCATAGGGTCTGACAATGGGTCCAAGGATTTCATCCTGATACCTAATGGCAGCCAAGGTGCCTTTGTCAAGCCTGTAGCGGTCTGTGTGACCCTCCATGGATATGCCTCCCCAGACAATCATTAACCCACCACCAAACTGCTCATGCTGAATGATGTTACAGGCAGCATAATGTTCTCCATGGCTTCTCCAGACCCTTTCACTTCTGTCACATGCTCAGGGTGA
The DNA here is from genome assembly GCF_016835505.1 of Polypterus senegalus. Taxonomy (NCBI): domain Eukaryota; kingdom Metazoa; phylum Chordata; class Cladistia; order Polypteriformes; family Polypteridae; genus Polypterus; species Polypterus senegalus. The sequence continues at coordinate 28,255,153 of NC_053164.1, forward strand.
ACCTGCTCTCATCTGTAAAAAGCACAGGGCACCAGTGGTGCATCTGCCAATTCTGGTATTCTATGGCGAATGCCAATCGAGCTGCATGCTGCTGGGCAGTGAGCTCAGGGCCCATTAGAGGACATGGGGCCCTTGGGTCACCCTCATGAAGTCTTTCTGGTTGTTTGGTCAGAGACATTCACACCAGTGGCCTGCTGGAGGTCATTTTGTAGGGCTCTGGCAGTGCTCATCCTGTTCTTCCTTGCCCAAAGGAGCAGATACTGGTCCTGCTGATGGGTTATGGACCTTCTATGGCCCTCTCCAGCTCTCCTAGAGTAACTGCTTGTCTCCTAGAATCTCCTCCATGCCCTTGAGACTGTGCAGGGAGACACAGCAAACCTTCTGGCAATGACACGTATTGATGTGCCATCCTGGAGAAGTTGGACTACCTGTGCAACCTCTGTAGGGTCCAGGTATCACCTCATGCTACCAGTAGTGACACTGACTGTAGCCAAATGCAAAACTAGTGAAGAAACAGTCAGAAAAGATGAGGAGGGAAAAATGTCAGTGGCCTCCACCTGTTAAACCATTCCTGTTTTGGGGGTCATCTCATTGTTGCCCCTCTAGTGCATCTGTTGTTAATTTCATTAACACCACAGCAGCTGAAACTGATTAACAACCCCTCTGCTACTTAACTGACCAGATTAATATCCCATAAGTTTAATTGACTTTATGCTATACTCTGATTAAAAAGTGTTCCTTTAATTCTTTTGAGCAGTATATATATATATAGTGCCTTTCTTCCCTATCTATCTATCTATCTATCTATACAATACAATACAATTTATTTCTTTTAAAGCCCAAAATCACACAATGGGCTTTAACAGGCCCTGACTTTCGACAGCTCCCCAGTCTTGACTCTCTAAGAAGACAAGGAAAAACTCCAAAAAAATGGAAGAAACCTTGGGAAAGGCAGTTCAAAGAGAGACCCCTTTCCAGGTAAATTGGGTGTCATAAAGAAGGGGGTCAATACAATACAGTACAGATAACGTAAAATAAAAATATTACAAATACAGAGCAGTAGATGATATCACATAATATGATTTGGATTTGTTCAGAGTCCTGGAGACCTCGGCCATCAAGCTGCCTCCCCCTATTGGCCATTCCACAGCTGAGTCAGCGCTGGGCCAGCCAATCCAATGAAAAGACCCTTCTACCCAACGTTTCCTGCAATCCTCCATCACGGATGACTTTAACTTAGGCAGGCAAAACCACTTGGCAGGTGGGCAGTGGCACCAAGTGCCACATTTAAGTACCGAGAAGAGAAACAGAATAGGTGAGGGTTAGTAACAAATTCTAACTATCATGTTACTTATGATTTAGTGCTAATGACTAACAACAGAGATGCAGTCTGTACAGTTAATCAGCAGCTCTAGTCAGGGTGTGCTAAAATGAAGTGGTGAGTCTTCAGCCAGGATTTAAAAGCTGAGACCGAAGGGGCATCTCTTATAGTAGCAGGCAGACCATTCCACAGTTTTGGGGCCCTGTAACTAAAATCTATCTATCTAACTATCTATCATATAGTACCTTTCCTATCTATCTATCTATCTATCTATCTATCTATCTATCTATCTATTATATAGTGCCTTTCCTATCTATCTATCTATCTATCTATCTATCTATCTATCTATCTATTATATAGTGCCTTCATATATCTATCTATCTATCTATCTATCTATCTATCTATCTATCATATAGTACCTTTCCTATCTATCTATCTATCTATCTATCTATCTATCTATATCTATCTATCTATCTATCTATCTATCTATCTATTATATAGTGCCTTTCATATCAATCTATCTATCTATCTATCTAGGGCCTCCTTTTGCTCTCAGGACAGCCTGTCCTTCATGGCATGGATTCCACAAGATGTTAGAAACATTCCTTTGAGATTCTGGTCCTTGCTGACTTGATTGCATCAGGCAGGTTTGTCAGCTGCACATTTATGCTGTGTTTCTCCCATTCCACCAGTTCCTAAAAGAGTTCTGTTGACCTGGTGACTGGGAAGGCCAGTGAAGAACACCAAACTCATTTTCATGTTCATGAATCCAGTTGGAGATGATGTTTTCTTTGTGACATGGTGCTTTGTCATGCTGGAAGGAGCCATTATAAAATGGGTACATTGTTGCCATGAAGGGGTGCACATGGTCAGCATCAATACTCAGAAAGACCATGGCATTCAAAGATGATTGATTGGTATCAATGGGCCCAGACTGTGCCAAGAAAACATTCTTTATGCCATCAAACCACCAGCATGGATTGTTAACACAAGGCGGGTCGGGGGGATTCATGCTTTTGGCTGAGCCTACCAACTGTGTGCTTAAACAAAAACGGAGACCCAACAGACCAGGCTAAGTCTTCCCAGCCTTCATATGTGCAGTTTTGGTGGGCCTGTGCCCACTGCAGTGTTACCTTTCTGTTCTTGGCAGATAGGAGTGGAGCCCAGAGTGGTCTTCTGTTGTTGTAGCTCCCCAAACCCCCCAAACACACCTTAAAGTTGAACATGTCGTGCATTCTGAGAGGCCTTTCTGCTCACCACAGCCGTTTAGAGTGGTCAGCCTTTCTGTCAGCTCAAACCAGTCTGGCCATTCTCCTCTGACCCCTCTCATCAACAAGGCCTTTCAGTCTGCAGAACTACCACACTGCTTTGTTTTTTGCACAAGTCTGAGTAACTCTAGAGACAGTTGTGGGTGAAAATCCTAGTAGATCAGCATTTACAGAAATATTTAAAACAGCCCATCTGGCACCAGCACTCATTGCCGCAGCTGAAATCAATGAGATCCCAGTCTGGTGTTTGATGTGACCATGAACTGAAGCGCCTGACCTGTGTCTGCATGATTATATGCATTACTCTGCTGCCACATGATTGGCTGCTCATATGATTGCACGTATAACTTGGCGTCCTGGTGTTCCTAATAACTTGCCCAATGAGCTTACATTTCAATCAGACTCAGCTGTCTTACTTTTTCGGGTATTAAACTGTTGGTTCACTTCCACCAGTGATTCACTGTGGGACCCTCAGGAAGTGACCATTATGAGTTGTAGGTTTTTTGTTTTTTTTTTTTTGTATACAAGATTCAGTACATAGCGTAACATTTTCAGACCCACTTAATCCAGATCAGGGTGCTGGGGGCACAACAGCACTGGGCACAAGGCAGGGAATAACCCTGGACAGGGCAAAGTCAATCACACATCCAACCAGAGCCAACCTATCAACTTAACACATGCATGGTGCTGGGAGGAGACCCCACAAAGACACGGGAAGAACTTCCAAACTCCCCACGGACAAGGAGTGAGGATTTGAACCCAGCGGCAAGGTGTGGTGTGAATAATGTAATACAGCAATGAAATACAACACAGACCTCAGGATGCTGAATCTAGAAGGCAGCAACGCTAACTGCTGGGCCACCAAGCTGCCTGTCAGCAGAAGAAGGAATACAGAAAGGTGCTAAAACTTGTCAGCATCAAAAAAATCATGTCAGCCAAAAAGGCCAGGAATACAAGAAAGCTGACCAGATGGATGAGAGCGCTGGGAGCCAATCTTGATTGTAAAAAATCATCTCTGGCAGCCAAGAGGAGACACAAGGGATGTGCACAGTTCCGGCACGAATATGGCGCAACTTCATCATTTATTAATTACCAACAGCTTGTTTTACATTATTTTATTGGCCCAAAAGGAAACAGTAAAATTCTAATAACTTAATTGTTTCCAACTTTTTCTGTACAAAGCCACAGAATGACCCACAGCACGACACGGGACTCAATTCATCTGCAGGGTGGGCAAAATTACAGAAGGAGGTCCCTGCAACCCACTGATTTTTTATCACTGGGTTTCAAACTCACATTAAATCTCCAGCTGCCATTTTTATTGTCACGAAACACGTGGGGCATACAGCCAGCCTGTTGGGGGGGGGGAGGTCAACAGGTGACAGCATTTAAAGGTGGCACGGGGGGTCAGCACTGCTGGTTCAGTATGTGGAGTCTTCAGAACGCGTGTTCAGACCGCTGCACTTTTGTTTCAGAGTTTGTTATGTTGCAGCAAATCATTTCAAAATTCTTTTTTTTTCCTCGATAGCCCAGAATGTCAACAGGATTTTAGACTTTGTCATGGATGGCCAGGGCACTTGCCCAGCTGGGACGCCTCTGCCTTGGAAGGACTGAGAGGGCGAGTGTGGGCAGAGCATCACCTCCCCTGAACACTAGATGACTGCCCCGCTGGATGGCAGCTGTACCTCGGACTCTCGCAGGGCTTCATGGGAATTGGAGTTCGTTACAGCGCTGTTGGGATCCAGGGGGTGCTGCCAGGGAGCGGTACAACTATTCCTGAGCCCATGGGTGCGCGACGAGCACCTGGAGCACTTCTGGGTGACTTATATAAGGGACCAGGGGACACTCCTCGGGGAGCCAGAGTCGGGTGGATGGTGGACAAAGTTCGCTGGAGGGAAGCAGAGAGAAGAGGACTAAGAATTGTGGTGTGCTTTGGGGACTGAGTTGTGGGAATGGGGAAGACGTTCCACACGAGTGGAAAATAAATAAAGGATACTTGCGTTTTACCAGTGCCTCCCGTGTCTGTCTGTGTTGCCGCCATCTGCTGTCACAACATCGTTGCAAACATACTCCTCAAAAAAATTAAAGGAACCCTTTTGAATCCGAGTATATCATCAAGTCGGCAAAACCTCTGGGCTATTGATCTGGTCAGTGAAGTAGCAGAGGGGTTGTTAATTAGTTTCAGCTGCTTGGTGTTAATGAAATTAACAAGGGGGTACTAGAGGGGCAGCAATGGGATGACCCCCAAAACAGGAATGAATGGTTTAGCAGGTGGAGGCCACTGAGATTTTTCCTCCTCATCTGTTTTTTCACTAGTTTTGTATTTGGCTACAGTCAGTGTCACTACTGGTAACATGAGGTGACACCTGGACACTACAGAGCTGGCACAGGTAGTCCAACTTCTCCAGGATGGCACATCAATACGTGTCACTGCCAGAAGGTTTTCTTTGTCTCCCATCACAGTTTCAAGGACATGGAGGAGATTCCAGGAGACCGGCAGTTACTCCAGGAGAGCTGGACAAGGCAGTAGAAGGTCCTTAACACATCAGCAGCACTGGTATCTGGTCCTTTGGGCAAGGAGGAACAGGATGAGAGCCTACAAAATGACCTCCAGCAGGCCACTGCTGTGAATGTCTCTGACCAAACAATCAGAAACAGACAACATGAGGGTGGCCTGAGGGCCCGACGTCTTCTAGTGGGCCCTGTGCTCACTGCCTGGCACCGTGGAGTTCGATTGGCAATTTGCATAGAATACCAGAATTGGCAGGACCACCACTGGCGCCTTGTGCTTTTCACAGATGAGAGCAGGTTCACCCTGAGCACATGTGACAGATGTGAAAAGGTCTGGAGAAGTCGTGGAGAACATTATGCTGCCTGTAACATCGTTCAGTATGACCGGTTTGGTGGTGGGTAGGGTAGTGATGGCATATCCATGGAAGGATGCACAGACCTCTACAGGCAAGACAACGGCACCTTGACTGCCATTAGGTATCAGGATGAAATCCTTGGACCCATTGTCAGACCCTGTGCTGGTGCAGTGGCTCTTGGGTTCCTCCTGGTGCACAACAATGCCCAGCCTCATGTGGCGAGAGTATGCAGGCAGTTACTGGAGGATGAAGGAATTGATGCCATTGACTGGCCCCCACGCTCACTCGCCTGACCTCAATCCAATAGAACACCTCTGGGTGGGACATTATGTTTCGGTCCATCCAACGCCGCCAGGTTGTACCTCAGACCGTCCAGAAGTTCAGTGATGCCCTGGTCCAGATATGGGAGGAGATCCCCCAGGACGCCATCAGTCTTCTCATTAGGAGCATGCCCAGATGTTGTCAGGCATGCATACAAGCACATGGGGGCCATTCAAACTACTGAGTATGATTTGGAGTTGCTGCAGTGAAATTTCATCAAAATGGACGAGCCTGCCTGCCTGCCACATCACTTTTTCACTTTGAATTTCGGGGTGTCTTTGAATTCATCCCTCTGTAAGCTGATAATTTTCATTTCCATCAGACGATGTGCCATCCTTTCATTCCTAACACATTACCATATCAGTCCATATCAGTAGAGATAGCCAGCAGGATTTTTTTTCCCATTGAGATCTGATGTGTTTTCAAAGTGGTCCTTTAATTTTTTTTATGCAGTTTATATTAAAATTGAAAAAAACTGAACTATCCCGTTGACACAGGAATTCAGACCCTTTACTCGGTTACTTAGTTGCAGCCGCTTTAGCAGCCATTCCAGGTCAGTGTCTCCTTAAATTTCATCTGACAAGCTTCACACCCCTGGATTTTTTGCCGTTCTTCTCCGCAGATCCTCTCAAGCTCAGACAGGATGCACGGAGACCATCAGTGGGCAGCCATGTTCAGGTCTCTCCAGAGACGTTCAGCTGGGTTCAAGGTGAGGCTTCGACTGGACCGCTCAAGGTCATTCTCAGGGTTGTCCCTAAGCCACTTCTGTGTTGACTTTGCTTTGTCTTGTTGTTGTACCACCAGCCCAGTCTCAGGTCCAGAATGCTCAGGTTATCATTGAGGGACTCTCTGCACTTTGCTCCATTCAGTTTTTCCTGAAACCTGACTGGTCTCTTCCAGTCACAGACCCCCCCCCACACCACCAGAAATGTCACCATTGGAATGGCATTACCCAGGTGATGAGCGGTGACCAGCTTCCTCCAGCCATGACGTTAATCTTGGTTTCATCAGGCTAGAGTATCTTGTTTCTCACAGTCTGAGAGTCCTTTAGGTGCTATTTTTGCAAATTCCAAGTGGGCTTTTATGCACGTTGTACCGAGAGGAGGCTACCATGTTTGTTTTACTGAGACATCAGTCTGGCCAGCCTGCCACAAAGCCCAGATCGGTAGAGTATTACAGTGGTGGTGGTCCTGGTGGAAGTTCCTCCCATCTCCATACAAGTTCTTCAGAGCTCAGCCAGAGTGACCATCGGGACCACTCTTACCACAAGCCCTTCTCCCCCACATTGCTCTGCTTGTCCAGGAGACCACCTCTAGGAAGTGTTGCTATCCCAGACTTCGTCCATTCAAATATTACGAACACCCCTGTGCTTCAGGACTGCAGAATGCTGGGCCTTGACACAATCCATTCTGTAAGCCAGCGTCTCTCATTTCTGCTGGTGGTGGGTCGCTCTAGTTTATAATGATAGTGGACCATGGTGGGTCGCAGCATGTCACCACTCTGACGTTTGTGCTCGATGTCAACCAAGGGACTTATTAAGGGAGACTGGCCACCCACTCTGACAATCATTCTCGGGGACCGACCCCCAAACTCTGACCACTCCCCCCAGCTTGGACAAACGCACGTGATTCAATATGGAGGACTCGCCCACCCTCAGGTGGGTCACAACGGAAAAGGTGGGTCTTGATACCAAAAAAGTGACATGGCTTGGTTTTATCTCAGTTGTTTGACCCTCTACAGACAGGTGTGAGTCTTTCCTGGTCAGTCCAATCATCTGAATTGACCACAGGGGGACTCCAAACAAGGTGTGGAAACATCTCAGTGAAGGGGGTGCACCTGAGCCAAACCCTGTGTGTTTCACTTTGTCATTCTGGGATTTTGTGCATCACTTGATGTGGGGAATCTAAATGATCAAAGCGCCAGACTGCAAACACAAAGTGAAGGGTCTGAACACTTTCTGAAGGCTCTGCACGAGGTGTTTGCTTCGCACTTTCTGTTCTTCTCCTTCATCTGAAAGACATGCATGTGTGACAGGACTGTCCTGCGATTTTCATGGATGATGCCTGACTCTAACCGCAGACTATGAGGACTTTGCTCTTTCTTTCCCTTACCCAAACCTGAACCTTAACAGGGTTTGACGAACTCTTCCAAGCAATGGGATGGACAGAGGAGTGCATGTAGGTGTGAGTTGGTGGACAGGTGTCCCACCCAGGGCTGGTTCCTGCAGGGGCAGATGCTGCCTTTCTTCAATCCTTCAGTTAGAAATGAAGGTTCAGATGGTGACCTTAAATTGGAGGAGACCATGAAGTGCAGTAGGTGGGTGTCAGCCCAGGGGTGGGCGGTAGCAGGAAAAGTGGCTTTGGAAGATGAATGGATGGATGAGTACCACTGCCTCAGACCAGGCCCGCACCCTGGGGGGGACCATGACACTTGTCAGGGGTCCGAGCTAGATAGGGGCCCGCCCTTTTTCGAAAATAAGTGCCGTTTTAAAATATACGCACATATTTGAAACACGAAAGGGGCCCGAACTCTGTCAGCTGCCTGGGGCCCCAAATTTCCTAGGTGCGGGCCTGCTCAGACACAGGAGTGGGTTTAGCCTTCACATTTATGAACTTCTCAAAATATATTAAAGAAATCGTCCAACTCTGTGTCATTACCACACCTATGCGTGTGACCAAACAGGTCAACTAAACAAATCTGGAGATGTGAATGTGCTGTTGGCTGACACTTACCTAAGCCAAGAGTTTAAATGGCTGCTTACTGCAGAACTTCTTGGAATTAACCACCCATCCACTCCTTCTCTGAATGCTGGTACAAGTAGTGGGGGAAGTTCATCTAGGCAGCTTGAGATACAAGGTGGGAAACAAACCCTCCATGGGACCAGCAAGAAGTCACTCGGGGTCCTGGCCTGTCCATCCTCACATGCTGTTTTGTCGTGAAAGGATCCCAAAGATGAGCCTGTCCTTCACCTCAGGACTTAGGACACCAGAGCTTACAGTGGGCCGCTACCCACGCCACACTGGCTGTCCTACATTTTGTTATTTGGAGTTCAGCAAGTTTTTCCCTGCATACCGACAGTGTCTGAAGTCAGTCAGGACTCACCGTGATGGGTATCAACAGGTGTTTTGAGTCGACTTCCATGTGAACCCTGAATACCATGAGGACTGATTGAGGTCATTTATGTTAAGTAGGGGGCTGGGTGATCTTGTGGCCTGGAACCCCTGCAGATTTTATTTTGTTTTTCTTCAGCCATTTGGAGTTTTTTGTATTTTCTGTCCTCCCTGGCCATCGGACCTTACTTTTATTCTGTTAATTAGTATTGCCTACTTTTATTTCCTTATATATTTTGTCTTTTTTTACTCTTTCTTCATGTAACGCACTTTGAGCTACATCATTTGTATGAAAATATGCTATAGAAATAATAAATGTTGTTGTTGTAGTTGTTGTCGACTAAATTACTGTAACGCACTCCTCTCAGGACCACCCAAGACAGCCAACAATCAGTTACAACGAGTGCAGAAAGCAGCGGCCAGAGGAAAAGAAAATCCGAGCACATCTGTCCAGTTCTGATGTCAATACACTGGTTACCTGTGTCATTTAGAATTGACGTTAAAATCCTGCTTATGGTGTACAAAGCCTTAAATTATCTGCTCCATCCTATACTTCAGAATGTCTTTCACCTTATATCCCAGATCTTAACCTTAGATCTTCAAATGAGTGTCTACTTAGAATTCCAAGAACTAAACTTAAAAGAAGTGGTGAGGCGGCCTTCTGCTGTTAGGCACCTAAAATCTGGAATAGCTGACGATAGAAATTCACCAGGCTGATACGGTGGAGCACTTTAAAAAACTGCTAAAAAACTCATTATTTTAACATGGCTTTCTCACAGCTTCATTTTAGCTTAATCCTGATACTCTGTATATGCATGTAATTATCATTACTATTCATGATGGCTCCATAATTCGTACTACCAACCTCTACTTTCTCTTGTGTTCTTTTCCGGTTTTCTGTGGTGATCTGCACCACCACCACCTGATCAAAGCACCGTGCAGTCCCTGCATTGTTGGCTTGAAGGCCAGAGGTACAAATGACCATCATCGTCTAATTCTTCCACGTGAACCCTGAAAGCCATGAGGACTGATTGAGGTCATTGATGTTAGGTAGAATACCCAGTGGGAGCTGGGCGGTCTCGTGGCCTTGGAGCCCCTGCAGACTTTGTTTTGTTTATTCTTTGTTATTTAGTATTGCCTAATTAAATGTTTAATTCACGGAAACTATTCCTTCTTCATCTTGTAAAGGACGTTGAGCTCCACCATTTATATTGTGACACACTTAATGTATAAAAGAACGCGTTTTCTTGTAATACTGGTAGAGTTGTACATTCAAGTAACGCGATCGCTACAAAACAGCAATACTCAACTTCAGCACCCCTCTCTAGTCCCGATACCCGGACTCATACGCCAGGCAGCATCGGTTAGTGGTGGTAGGCAAACTCCAACCTCCCTTTAACACTTTGAGGGCTGAATATTTTTTCCAAAAAAGCACACAAAGCAATGTAAAACGTCTGTTGCAATGTGCCGTGGCTGCAGTTGGCACATGTTCAGCATCTCTGGCGGCAGTCGGGGTACCTCGAAGGTCAGCAGGAATGCACGGTGGGCCAGCTGTCTTTGCACATCATAAGTGGTGGTCCTCCCAGACAAACACTGTGCTTTAGGCGCATCAGCCACACAAAAGTGTTCAGCGCCACGATCAGCTGGGGACCAATCAGATGATGCCAGTACCTCACTTTCGTTTTTGATCTCCATGTCCAGATCACTTGCATCAAACTCGGAGTTCGACAAGTCAGAGTCCTATTCAACGAAATTATGTAAAACGTCCATGGAGTATTATGCTTTGGTCTCTCGCTGGATGTCGGTGCCATTTTAGTGGTTGTTTGCTCTTCGCTACTCCTGCAGGCGTAAGGAATCAAAGGGTTAAATCAACAACACTATATAACTTTCCTTCTAGCAAAGAGAGTCAAACTAAAGCATAATGCCGAATTTTGTTGCAGTTTACAGCTGATTACCGTCCTCTACCCCTTAATTTTGACAAAAGTCGACATCAGCCCTGACAAACACTCCCGTTACCAAAATTTATAACCAGTAGTGTAGTCCAGGGTATACACAGGTATACGGTGTATACCCACTTCTTATTAGGTCGTCACAGCGTATACCCACCTCTAAATCCCCCTGTTACGGGTATACGCTGCAGTGTAATACAAGGTATGCGGCGTATACCCACTTCTTATTAGGTCGTCACAGCGTATACCCACCTCTAAATCCCCCTGTTACGGGTATACGCTGCAGTGTAATACAAGGTATACGCGGGTATACGGCACTTTTCAGTCCACACACTGTGACAGTCTACATCCACACTGACACGCTGATACGCATTTATGTACTGCAGGCACATCAATTTTTTTTCTGCCATTGTTGTCTGTTTTGGTTACGTTTTGGGAGAACTAACAATTGGTTAGGGCAAACGGATTACGACAATCAGAGGCAGAGTAGAGCGGAACATGCCGTTCCTTTGCTTAACCGGGAAAAATATCCTTTGCCTTCCTGTCGGTCCATTGTTACACACCAAAATATGTTCTCACGGGAAAGTTAATATAACTAAGTTAATAGTGAAAATGAAGCAAACCATACAAACAAAAATTAGCTTGTGAAGCTACATTATTGCTACTATCCAGCCGGACAGGCAGCCACAGCCTCTCAGTCCACAACCCCAGTCGGAGGGGGTGCTGACGGTGGAGGCGCTAAATCTCTAATCAATGTTGCAGATTCAATGGAAGAACATGTCAACCATGGTGAGTACTTTATAATAGCAAGATTTGTAAATTATGTTAATATAGTTTCTACAGCATTAACTAGAAGCTTTGTTATTTAGTTTCGTTTACTTTTTTGTTGTTCCAATTTGCTCATGCAGCCTGTGGCTAGTGTTAAGTTAGCTTCCCTGACTTTCATTAGCATCAGAACTGCTAGCTGTCAACAAATTCCGGTTGGTCACATTTTAAAACGCAGATACTGTATTTCAACCTGACTTTCACATCAGTGCTTATTTTTGAGACAGATTAACAGGTATTGGGGAGAGTTTATTACGTTACACTTACACCGTTTCCCCCGAGCACTAGCCGGTGTCCAAACGGCCCGGACATTAAAGCATTTCTAGCTAGGTACGCTATTCTTCCTGAGAAATGCTGATTTTAAGCTTGAAACTGTGTTAGTGTGTTGGTGCCACTCATTAACTGCATGAAAACATCCCCTGTCAGCACAGCAGAGTGTGAGAGGAACTTTAGCCTTATGAACAATATAAACACAGACGAAAGGGAAGGGCTGTCCTACTGGTTTGAAACACTTCAAACTTGATGAAGATTAACATCAACGGCCCCCCTACTTCCAAGTTTGAACCTCAAAAATATACAAGGACCTGGCTGATGAGCCACCCTACTGCTAGTTCTATGCATTCTTGGCAGTGCAGGGTGAAAACGCCTGTGGAAAGCAAGTCTGTCTGGAGAATACTGTAGTGTAAGTGTAGACAAGCTGTGGACAGCTTTACAAATCTGTACTGACTATAAATCTTGTGTTTTTATAGCAATAGCAAAGCAGCATAGCAAAGTGTTTTACACGCTACATACAGCAATTCGCATCCGCGACAAACATGCGTCTTCTTAGATGCTCCTGCACTTTATACACACCCCCCTCCCACCTCGCTACGCCGCACAGACGATTGTGTGTTGGTTCGTTCCGTGCATTGTTACAATGTTGCTTTTCTTGCTGATTTATTACATTACTGATTTTGCAAATGTTAAATTTTCTCCCTGTGCTTAAAAATTATTAAAAAACCGGCCTGATTATGCGGCGTATGGTACGCCGCGGGTTGGCTAGCATATATATATACTAGCAAAATACTCGCGATTCGCAGCGGTGAAGTACTGCCTTAAAATTTTTATTAAGAAGAAAATTAAACCTTTTTAAACTGAGGGAAAATATACCAATAATTATTTGTTAAGGATCTCTTTGTATGCCACATTGTGAGTTCGGCCCTCTAGTTGTAATATGACCAAGCTGTGCGCTGAGCTTACTCTTGAGCATGCAACATACAGTTGGCCATGTGAACAGTAATCTTGTTTCAAATCTCACAGCTTGGATTGCTGCTGTCATAATCGGTTTGAGTTTCATGGTTTATTTCAATTACGACAGTATTTGCAGGACTTGTGCTGAAGAGACATTCGGCATCTGTCAAGCGTTGTAAGTATACAACCGGTTTCATCGATAACTTCACATCCAGATTTTAAGAGTTTAAACATTCATAAACATCAAAATGTCCACTACTCAAATCGTCGCCTGTGAATCTAAAATGTTTAAGAGGCATTGGCAGTTGTCGAAAGGTGTAAAATATTTGGCCATTTCAGTACACTTGAAAGCGACAACCAAACAATTCAGCGGCAGCCATCAACTCACATGCAGAACCATAGGTGAAGGGCTTAAGCATTTCACTCTTCTAGTGCTCCTGTGTAGTATAATTATCTCCTGTACCATCATCAGTCCACACCTTGAACCTGTCCCAGTCATTCAATACATAAGACACAATGTTCCTCCAGATATCAAGAATGAGTCTGATATGGCCGTGCAATATGTAACAAAGAGAATGGAAAAGGCAGGAAACCACTCGGTAAGTGACAGTTCTTTGATTGATGGTGATCACCTCGATAAACATGTTAATGGGGGTACAGTTGGAACGATAAAGGAAATGGGTACCTGAACAATGTAAAGTAAGTCTAAAATACCTACACAATAACTATAATCGTCATAAACGAACAATAAAACAGCGGAGAAACCGTGGATTAAATAAAAAGGCTGTAGCAAGGAAGAGAATGTAGAGACTGGAGCGACTGACGGCCTTATATAGGCAGGCAGCTAACAACATGGGAGGCGTTTAGATGGGGGACCCAACGCCGCCTCACACGGTGACCGAGCTGCAAGCTATGGACGTATATATGTACGTAAGTAAGATTCAGTTAGCATTGGGAACCCGCGTACCAAATTTCTTGAAGATGGGCCCATAAGTAACAAAGACCGTTGAAAAGTTCAATATGGCAGCCGACAGTAGTGTCATACCACCGAAATAAGTACGTACATTGGTTTCGGTTAGCGCAGGGAAGCCACCTACCAAATTTCGTGAAGATGGGGTCAGCCTTCTACCTACACGGGAAGTTTGAAAATTGGTGACGTTGGAAAGTTCAATATGGCAGCCGACAGTGGCGTCATACCATCAAAATAAGTAACTACATCGGTTTCGGTTAGCGCAGGGAAGCCGCCTACCAAATTTCGTGAAGATGGGGCCATAAATAAGAAAGTTCAACATTGCGGACGTTGTCGACCGTTATCGACCGTTATGACCGTTACGTGTAGAATTTCGAAATGAAAACTGCTTAACTTTTGTAAGTAAGCTGTAAGGAATGAGCCTGCCAAATTTCAGCTTTCTACCTACACGGGAAGTTGGAGAATTAGTGATGAGTCAGTGAGTGAGTGAGTGAGTGAGTGAGGGCTTTGCCTTTTATTAGTATAGATATAGATTAATAGTAGATAGATATATATATATATATATATATATATATATATATATATATATATATATATATATATATGTGTATTATTAACTACAGTACAGTACAATCAGCCACAAGACAAATTTAAAGGTTTGGGGAATGGCCCCATATAATGTTTTTTTCCAGTCAAGTTGATAAGTAAATTATTATCAGACATTCGATATTAGTTGTTTCATTCAGTCAGCTTTTATCAGATGGCTACAGGAAATGACGGAAGCAGGAAGTGATGTCATCCGCAGGAGCCGAAGGTGACACAATGGGACAGGAAAGACTGAAGCATTTGGCCCTGATGTCAATTGAGAGTGATCTGGATTCAGAAATGGCGTTTTAATGATCTAATCAAGAACTTTGCTGCAAAGAAATTCACAACAACCCAATTCTGAGAAGCAGGCATTTATCTTTGCTGATGTACAAAATGGCCTCTGCAATATTTGATATTCTCGCCCTTCTAGGCATTTGCATTGGGGCTCTACAGCTGACTTTTCAAACTTTTGTTTATTATGGGTAGTTGGTTAAATGCCATCTGTGCACCAATGGCTAAGTGGTGTTTCGTATTGCTGGTCGTTCAGCCAGTTACACAGGAGCTCCACCACTCATAGAGCGATGCCCCCTTGTGTCAGCCTCATGATTTACAGGCAGAGTCAGGGGTCCTCGCTGGACATCTTCTCACTGTTTAAGGAGTAAACAGGAGAGAACATGATCAGTGCCAGTGCCCCCTCTCGACCCAGGGTGGCATTGCATGCCTTAGAGGAGCCCAGAGGGTGGTCCACAGACACACATGCATGATAATGCGTGCAGCACTCGTCTCATTTTGTGTGGGTAAGACCCCTAAAAGGCCTCTAACCCCGGGGGCTCCCACCCTCTATAATCCTGCAGAATGAAAATGTCACATACTGACATGTGGCAAAGGTGCCATCCGGTGACAATGCCACATTTCAAGTCACAAGTATGTCCCTTTCTCCTGCCAGTGGAGACTACATGGCTGTGTGTTTGATTCTATACGTCTGCTAAAGTTTAATTATGATCTGGGCACCCAAAACATGTAAATTCATTTTTAAAAAATAAAAATCTCCCTTTGGACTTCCTGACCTCGTCACAATTCGTTCCCCTACATTGCATAGGTGGTTATTTGTGCAGAGACTGGGCTCCATCTCAGCAGCACCAATAATGGTGCCCAACTGACTCACTGCTGAGTTATCGAGTCCTCTGACGTCACTCTGCCACTGCCCAACCGTTGGCTCCAATCGTGTAAATCCACTAAAGACTCAAAGTGAAATCTTTCAAATGGTGAAAAACATTTGGCTACTTTTCAAGCAGTAAACATCTATGAGAGGGCCGTGCCAACCATATTAACATCGGGGGGTCTCTATGAATTAAGAAATTGACACAGTTTGACTACAGAATTTTGAACAGCAGGGTGGCACAGCAACTGGCATCACCACTGGCATGCCAAACTCACGCTTCTCCTTTCTCACGAGATTCCCCGCCCACTACAGTGATAGGCTGTTGGGTCGACTGGCAGCTCCTGCACTGGCCTGGTGAGTGTCAGTGAGTGTGATGGTGAACCCTTCAATAGACTGGCATCACACCCAGGATGGCTGCCGGCCTCTAACGTGTTACTCCTCTGCAAATACACAATAATGGTAGCTAAAGGAGCGTGTTTTGCAATGGTGCTTGGCATGAAAGGTGCTAAGGGCAGCAAAGATGAACTGGTTGGTCTGTGTCTCCAAATGAGATCGATTAAGCGTGGCACACTGGCTGCTTGGTACTCGAAATGCTCAACTCATTAGGCTTGTGAATCACAAAATAAAACGCTTTCGTGTGTACGGAGAGAAAAACAAAATATGGAGGCAAGTAGTAATCACGCACCTGTTCGGCAAAAACATATCTATAAATCCTGAAAAAAATGGAGTTTCCTTTCCAAAGAATCAGCAAGGTATAAAAACGCAACCACTTCAAAGAGCTGCGGCTCGCTGCACGGCCCGAGGTGGCCGCTGTCCAGATCCGAGGCCATTTTCTAGTAATGGTAAGCAGGTGACGCACAGCTGGGCTTCAACAACAACAGAAGATGTTAGCGCCGGTCAGCCCTTTTATAGAGTTTGATCGTAAAACTAGACGATCAAAACAAGAGCGACACTCGGGGTCTGCATGGCTCCCAAGGAGGGCACCTTCTTTGGCAGGACCCCCTAGTGGAAGCCCACATATTGCACCCTGCATTTCTACATTTGGCTGCCTAATGTCGCTCCGAATTGTTCCGGCCATCGACATCAAGTCAGTCAGTCAGTCAGTGGCGGGGGCCACACTGCCGTTCAGGGTCGCAATACACAGCAGATTCAGAAAATATTCAGAAGCCTTTTGTAGCAAGAAGATTATTCGCTTCAATTTATTTCTTTCACAAATCCATGTAATTCAGCTGAGAGAGAGAGAGAGAGAGAGAGAGACAGGGGGAGAGAGAGAGAGACAGGGAGACTGACCAATGACAGCTGTAAGTCAGTTTTAGGGACAGTAGCAGAAAAATGGGAAGGACACAAACAAAGGGCTGATGTTGGCTTAACCAATAGGGTTACAGAACCCAGTATGCATGAAGGTACGTGTTAACAACCAGCCAGTTCTGACAGGAATTCTATGAATATGTAATTATGTGAGTGTTTATAATGACGAAGATCCAGCACGACGTCAGAGGCGTCTCACCATACCAGCGACATTCTCACCACGGGATGGGACATCGGATTTGTCGTCATTCTCCCACTTGGCTGTGATGTCCCAGTGCTATGTAGAAGTTTGGCCATCCCTGATAAATATCCCGTATCAATTTACAACTTGCTAAGCTTTTAACTCTTTCAGAGCTGAGGTCGACTTCATTCAGGGGTAGAGGGCAGTAATCAGCTGTAAACTGCAACAAAACTCGCCGTTACGCTTTAGTTTGACTCTCTTTGCTAGAAGGAAAGATACATGGCGTTGTTGATTTAACCCTTTGATTCCCTATGCGTGCAGGAGTAGCGAAGAGCAAACAACCTCTAAAACGGCACCAACATCCGGCGAGAGACCAAAGCAAAATACTCCGTGGACGTTTTACGTAATTTCGTTGAATGGGACTCTAACTTGTCAAACTCCGAGTTTGATGCGAGTGATCTGGAGATGGATATCAAAAATGAAAGTGATGAACCAGCAGCATCTGATTGGTCCCCAGCTGATCGTGGGGCTGAACACTCTTGTGTGGCTGATGCGCCTAAAGCAGTATTTGCCTGGGAGGACCACCACTTATGATGACAAGAGGTACACACCAGACTGCAGCACACTGCGACCTCTACCGCCGCCCACCTGCTGTGCGAAGATAGCCAGGCTGCCGGCCCACCGTGCATTCCTGCTGACCATCGAGGTGCCCCCACGCAACCACTGCAGGCAGAGATGCTGAACATGCGCCAACAAAAGCCATGGCACGTGGCAACAGACGGTTTATGTTGATTTATGTGTGAAACCATTGCTTTGTGGCAGCACCGTGGCGCAGTGGGTAGCGCTGCTGCCTCACAGTAAGGAGACCTGGGTTCGCTTCCCGGGTCCTCCCTGCATGGACTTTGCATGTTGTCTGTGTGATTTTCCTCCCACAGTCCAAAGACATGCAGGTTAGGTGCATTGGTGATTCTAAATTGTCCCTGGTGTGTACGCCCTGCAGTGGGCCGGCGCCCTGCCCGGGATTTGTTCCTGCCTTGCGCCCTGTGTTGGCTGGGATTTGCTCCAGCAGACCCCCGTGACCCTGCGTTGGGATATAGCAGCTTGGACAATGGCTGACTGACTGACCGTTGCTTTGTGTGCTTTTCAGAAAACTGAGTTGTTTGGAAAAAATATTCAGCCCTCAAAAGAGTTAAGGCAGCAACTTCATTTTAACATATTTTATACCTTATGGAAACAGCAGCATTTCAGTAGTGAAATATTTTTATTGAACCAATTTAATGTGCATTTAAACAAAAATATAGGCACCTCAAAGGAATAATCCCATCGATATTTAGTAGAGCCTCCTTTTGCTGACGTAACAGCCTGTAGACGCCTCCTACATCCACTGACAAGTCCCTGAAATCCGGCTGGTGGGATTTTGGACCCTTCGTCCATACAAAATGCCTCCAGTTCAGTCAGGTTTGATGGCGTCCGAGTGTGGACAGCCTACCTCAAATCAATCCATTGTAATAAATGATCTTGCACAAAAAAAAGAAAAAGGTTTGGGGACCATCCCCATATACGAGGTGTGGCAGAAAAGTAATGAGACTGGCAACACTGCCAGCGATCTGGCAACGCTGCGCTGTTGTCCTTGATAGAGCACGTGTATCAGTACCCTCCCATAGCTCAGTGCGAGTTTCAACTCCTTCCGTTAACGACGTGATTTTTGTGACTGCTATTAGCCAAGTTGTGTTTTTGGTTGCGCGTCACGCAAAATGGAACAGCGGAATTTGGAGCAACGTTGTGCCATTAAACGGCAAGTGTGACGTTTGAAAAGTTAAAACAGGCCTACGGGGAACATTCTTTATCCCGAGCTCAAGTTTTTCGCTGGCACAAATCATTTTTGAAGATGAACACCGTTCAGGGAGGACTTCAACTTCGGAAACCAATGAAAACATCGAACGTGTGAACACTCTTGTGAGATCAGACCGTCGTTTAACATTAAGAATGTTGAGTGAACAATTAAATTTGAACAGATTTACCGTTCATCAAATTTTGACTGAACATTTGCACATGCGAAAGGTCTGTGCCAAAATGGTGCCGAAAAACTGTCCTCTCCATAACAGAAATTTTGACCTCAAAAGGCATTCCTGTGGTTCCCCAGCCCCCTTATTCACCTGACCTCAGTCCATGTGACTTTTTCCTTTTTCCTAAACTGAAAAATGTCCTCAAAGGACGTCATTTCGGGACTTTAGAAAACATCCAAAAAAGTGTAACGGACATGCTGAAGACCATACCGGTTGAAGACTTCCAGCGCTGCTACCAATTGTGGGAACAACGTCTCCATCGGTGTGTAGCTGCCCAAGGGAACTACTTTGAAGGGGATAACATTGAAGTTTGAAAAAAATAAAAACTTTGGTAAATAAAAAATCAGTCTCATTACTTTTCTGCCACACCTCGTATTGTCATCCGGACAATAATAACGAAACTGATTCAGATGACTTTTTAGTACATTGAATCTTTTACTGTGAACAAAATGGCGTTTAAATAACAGAGGGAATGATGGAACAGGAAATGGTTGGCAGGAAGTGACGATTGGAGACAGTAAGACAAAACCAACGTCATCAGGAGTTGACAGGAAGAAGTGGATTGTGGGACCGGAAGTGCTGTCGTTGTGACGATCCGGAAGTGACGTCGTTTCGGCCATTTTGAACCTGGAAGTGGAGCTTCTTAGTTTTCGTCAGGTTTTCTGTAGGTGAAAAGAGATTCAGGTAAGCACCACGTGATGACCCTTTGCCGTGCGATATTTCACTCGCCTTTAGGCTCTTTGAATGGCTCCAACTCGCACGTGTGTGACACCATACACTGTCAGTGATCTTCAAGGCTGGGGACTGGGATGGCCATTCTAGAACACTGGACTTGTAGATTGTGAACGGTGCTTTGGATCATCGTCGTGCTGAAACATCCAACCCCTGCGTAACTTCAACTTTGTGACTGACTCTTGAACATTCTGCTGAGACTGGGAGGAATTCACGCGGCCCTCAACTTTAACATGGTTTCCACTACCTAAGCTAGCCACACAACCCCATAACATGATGGACCCGTCACCAAATTTTACACTAGGCAGCAAATTCTTCTCCTGGAATGCTTTCGCCATGCAAAACACCTCTGGTTGTGATTTCTGGCTTGTCCAGATGCGCTCTTGCATACCTCATGCGAGTCTTCTAGTGGCGAGTACTCAGAAAAGGCTTTTTGCACATCACCCTTCCACCGAGCTATTCGCAGTACAAAGACTGGACTGTGGAACGATGTACAATGACACCATCAGCAGCCAGATGTTCTTGTAGCTCTCAGGAGGTGGTCTGTGGTTCATCTGTGACCATTCTAACCAGCCTTCAGCTGTGCCTTTCAGATATTTTTCTTGGCCTATCACATCTTTCCTTCACAAGGACTGTTTCTGTTTCAGTGGCCTTCCATTTCCTAACAAACATTTCTGACTGTGGAGACAGACAGTCCAAGCCTTTGTGATATTTTCTTTTACCATTCTGCTAATTCATAACAACAAATTACCTTAGTTTTTAGGTCGGTAGAGAGTTCTTTAGAGGTTCCCATGCTGCCACGCTCCAATAGAGAACCATCGACGAGCACAGCTAGCAATTACTTATGTTAAATAGCCGTTTTCATGATTGGTTGCATCTGTCTTTCTAGTGTAAGGTCTTATGAGCTAATCAAAGCAATTTCGTACTGCAACCTAAATAAACAAATTTAGAATGAATGCAATTAAAAGGGTGCCCAAACTTTTGCACATTCCATTTTTTTACATTTTATACAACTCAGTAATGCTATATTGAGAATTATGGTCTGATAAACATCCCCTTGTCTACATTTCTCTAGTACAAAATGGCGTATTGCTGTGATCTTCTCTTATGAAGACAGAACAAATTATCACACAACCTCAGACTTTTACAAAGCACTGTATGTACGTATAGCGAGTTATTCATTATATTTCTTGGAGTGAACGTTACCAGTTATATCTCTTTTTGTGCCATATCTCTCCCTCATGTAATACGTTTCTGCCGGGTACTAAAGATATTGTATTTGGCTCTAGTCAATTTTGCATTCCAGGGAGAAACAGCGCTCTCTGCTGGATACACGTTTGCTTGCAGCACATTTTTTTGTGTTGTAGATTTCATTTAAAATGGATAAACTGGGCACGTTTGGCCCATCATTTTACACTCAATAACCGATGATGACAAAGAAAAGTATGCAAAATTGTTAAAAATCAAAAACTGAAATCCGTCACTCCTTTAAGTATTCAGGCCCGTTGCTGTGGCTCTCCTTGAGCCGTGTCTACACCTTGATGGTGGCAAACTGAATGGACTGGACATCATTTAGAGTACAAGCACTGCATTAAAGATTTGAATTGTCATATAAATGACAGATTTGTTTCAGGTTTTTAATACATTTGCAAACCTTTCTGAAACCATGTTTTCACTTTGTCATTAATGATTATTGAGTATCTGTTTCCTGCGGTGGGTTGGCACCCTGCCCAGGATTGGTTCCTGCCTTGTGCCCAGTGTTGGCTGGGATTGGCTCCAGCAGACCCCCGTGACCCTGTGTTCGGATTCAGCGGGTTAGGAAATGGATGGATGGATGGAGTATCTGTTTACAATTAAATGCATAGTACCAGGATGTTGTGCCGTCTTAGACATTATGGTATGGATGTAGTGAGAAGTCAAGCAAAATGACACCTTTTATTGGCTAACTAAAAAGATAATGTGAGCTTTTGAGGCAACTCAGGCCCCTTCTTCATTCAAGATGTTATCATGTTGCCTTGAAAGCTTGCATATTGTAATCTGTTTAGTTAGCCAATAAAAGGCGTCATTTCGCTTGACTTCTCACTACAATTAAATACACAAAATAAAGTGAGCAGACAGTGAAGAAGTCTGAATGCTTTCTAAATCCAGTGTACAGTGGTGAGAAAAACTATTTGCCCCCTTCCTGATTTCTTATTCTTTTGCATGTTTGTCACACAAAATGTTTCTGATCATCAAACACATTTAACCATTAGTCAAATATAACACAAGTAAACACAAAATGCAGTTTTTAAATTTGCAGGGTTTAAAAAATCCAAACCTACATGGCCCTGTGTGAAGTTTAATGTCACTGTCTCTGTGCATACTGTTATGGATTCTTTCATACAGGCAGACCAAGTATGGTACACTGGGGCTAGGCTGCATTTAGAAACCATTAGCCTAGCAGTTTGGAGAACGAACAAACTGCAGTGTGAGCATTGTGCTATTATTGTATATTTTGGAGATGGGGTTGAGTCTTTAATGTCCTTGTTTGGAGACCAGAGAGGACCAGCACGTGGAGAAGACAGCATATAAGGATTGGACTGCTACCAAGACCCTTTGAAGCTGACGGCCGGATGATATTGTCATTCGTCCCGAAAATCCTTCCAGTGTAGTGATGAAAACATGGCAGACTCTATAGATCAAGATCTGACCTTGGTAGTGTCTGCTATAAGCTTCCTTTTGTCTGTTATACTGCGTAAAGTCGTCATTAAAGAAAGCCAAGTATAATTCTCTTATGTGATTCTTTTTTTTTGTAACGCCGTAATCACTATGGGAGAGATATCGCCTTTTAATATCATATCTCTGTATTTTTGGTTCCTTAAAATGCCGCAATTTAAACAAACTTATTCTAACAAGGGAGCTTTTGCTTCTAAAGGAAACAGTTCTTCATGGAGTTCAGGCTCAAAGCAACTACAAAAAGTTTCCAGCTGTAATGCGGTGACAGGAATACTTCATATTCAAATACATATACATCAAATTGCTCCTCCTTGAACCGTCACCTTATCGTGGTGGAGGGGTTTGCGTGTCCCAATGATCCTAGGAGCTATGTTGTCCGGGGCTTTATGCCCTGGTAGGGCCACCCAAGGCAAACTGGTCCTAGGTGAGGGATGAGACAAAGAGCGGTTCAACAAACCTCCGATGAAGAGCAAAAACTTTGGACGACGTTTTCCCTTGCCCGGACGCGGGTCACCGGGGCCCCCTCTGGAGCCAGGCCTGGAGGTGGGGCTCGATGGCGAGCGCCTGGTGGCCGGGCCTGCACCCATGGGGCTCGGCCGGGCACAGCCCAAGAGGTAACGTGGGTCCTCCTCCCCATGGGCTCACCACCTATGGGAGGGGCCAAGGAGGTTTGGTGCAGTGTGACTGGGTGGTGGCTGAAGGCAGGGACCTTGGCGGTCTGATCCTCGGCTACAGAAACTGGCTCTTGGGACGTGGAATGTCACCTCTCTGAAGGGGAAGGAGCCTGAGCTAGTGCGCGAGGTCGAGAGGTTCCGGCTAGATATAGTCAGACTCACCTCGACGCACAGCTTGGACTCTGGAACCAATCTCCTTGAGAGGGGCTGGACTCTCTACCACTCTGGAGTTGCCCCCGGTGAGAGGCGGCGAGCAGGTGTGGGCATACTTATTGCCCCCCGACTTGGAGCCTGTGCGTTGGGGTTTGCCCCGGTGGACGAGAGGGTGGCCTCCCTCCGCCTTCGGGTGGGGGGAAGGGTCCTGACTGTTGTTTGTGCGTATGCCAACAGCAGTTTGGAGTATCCACCCTTTTTGGAGTCTCTGGAGGGGGTGCTAGAGGGCATACCTTCTGGGGATTCCCTCGTTTTGCTGGGAGACTTCAATGCTCACGTGGGCAATGACAGTGAGACCTGGAAGGGCGTTATTGGGAGGAATGGCCCCGATCTGAACCCGAGCGGTGTTTTGTTATTGGACTTCTGTGCTCGTCATGGATTGTCCATAACGAACACCATGTTCAAGCATAAGGGTGTTCATATGTGCACTTGGCACCAGGACACCCTAGGCCTTCGTTGGCTTCGATGGTGGGGGAAGATGCCAGTCAGACCTAGTAGGCCCAAACGTGTTGTGAGGGTCTGCTGGGAACGGCTGGCAGAGTCCCCTGTCAGAAGTAGCTTCAACTCCCACCTCCGGCAGAACTTCAACCACGCCCCGAGGGAGGTGGGGACATTGAGTCGAATGGGCCATGTTCCGTGCCTCTATTGTTGAGGCGGCTGACCGGAGCTGTGGCCGCAAGGTGGTCGGTGCCTGTCGTGGCGGCAATCCCCGAACCCGTTGGTGGACACGGCGTGAGGGATGCCGTCAAGCTGAAGAAGGAGTCCTATAGGACTTTTTGTCCTGTGGGTCTCTGGAGGCAGCTGATAGGTACCGCAGGCCAAGCGAACGGCTTCGGGTTGTTGCTGAGGCAAAACTCGGGCATGGGAGGAGTTTGGAGAGGCCATGGAGAGCGACTTTCGGACGGCTTCGAGGAGATTCTGGTCCACCGTCCGGCGTCTCAGGAGGGGGAAGCAGTGCAGTGTCAACACCGTATATGGTGGGGATGGTGCGCTGCTGACCTCACTCGGACGCTGTGGGTCGGTGGGAGGAGTACTTCAAGACCTCCTCAATCCCACTAACATGCCTTCCAATGAGGAAGCAGAGCCTGGGGACTCTGAGGTGGGCTCTCCCATCTCTGGGACTGAAGTCACCGAGGTGGTCAAAAAACTCCTTGGTGGCAGGGCCCCGGGGGTGGATGAGATCGCCGAGTTCCTTAAGGCTCTGGATGTTGTAGGACTGTCTTGGTTGACACGCCTCTGCAACATCGCATGGACATCGGGACAGTGCCTCTGGATTGGCAGACGGGGTGGTGGTCCCCCTCTTTAAAAAGGGGGACCGGAGGGTGTGTTCCAACTATAGAGGGATCACACTCCTCAGCCTCCCTGGAAAAGTCTATTCGGGGGTTCTGGAGAGGAGGGTCCCGGATAGTGAACCTCGGATTCAGGAGGAACAGTGTGGTTTTCGTCCTGGTCGGAACAGTGGACCAGCTCTTCACCCTTAGCAGAGTCCTGGAGGGTGCATGGGAGTTTGCCCGACCGGTCTACATGTGTTTTGTGGACTTGGAAAAGGCATTCGACCGTGTCCCTCGGGGAATCCTGTGGGGGGTGCTCCGGGAGTATGGGGTACCGGACCCCTGATAAGAGCTGTTCGGTCTCTGTACAACGGTGTCAGAGCTTGGTCCGCATTGCCGGCAGTAAGTCGAGCCCGTTTCCAGTGAGAGTTGGACTCCGCCAGGGCTGCCCTTTGTCACCGATTCTGTTCATAACTTTTATGGACAGAATTTCTAAGCGCAGCCAGGGTGTTGAAGGGGTCGGTTTGGTGGACTCAGGATTGGGTCACTGCTTTTTGCAGATGATGTTGTCCTGTTTGCTTCATCAGGCCGTGATCTTCAGCTCTCTCTGGATCGGTTCGCAGCTGAGTGTGAAGCGGCTGGGATGAGAATCAGCACCTCCAAATCCGAGAGCATGGTCCTCAGCCGGAAAAGGGTGGAGTGCCCTCTCAGGGTTGGGGAGAGATCCTGCCCCAAGTGGAGGAGTTCAAGTATCTCGGGTCTTGTTCACGAGTGAGGGAAGAATGGAGCGTGAGATCGACAGGCGGATCGGTGCGGCATCCGCAGTGATGCGGGCTCTGCATCGGTCTGTCGTGGTGAAAAAGGAGCTGAGCCGTAAGGCAAAGCTCTCAATTTACCAGTCGATCTACGCTCCTACCCTCACCTATGGTCATGAGCTATGGGTAGTGACTGAAAGAATGAGATTGTGAATACAAGCGGCTGAAATGAGTTTCCTTTTAAAGATAAGGTGAGAAGCTCAGAGTAGAGCCGCTCTACTTAGATGAGGTGGCTCGGGCATCTGATCAGGATGCCTCCTGAACGTCTCCCTGGTGAGGTGTTCCGGGCACGTCTAACCGGGAGGAGGCCCCTGGGAAGACCCAGGACACGCTGGAGGGACTATGTCTCCCGGCTGGCCTGGGAACGCCTTGGGATTCTCCCGGAAGAGCTGGAAGAAGTGGCCGGGGAGAGGGAAGTCTGGGCCTCTCTGCTTAAGCTGCTGCCCCCGCGACCCGACCTCGGATAAGCGGAAGAGGATGGATGGATGGATGGATGGATACATCAAATTGGTTTAAACAGACATTAAAACAAAGAGATTTCTATGTGATGTACAAACAGTTATGGCGTTGTTGGGTATGTCAGACTTGCCGATTGCTGTGGCTGATCTCGTTACTGGACCATATCAAATTACACGAGTGAAAGATCGCCGGGCACGTTACATTGAGCGACTGCTGCTGACCTTCCAGCACAGTCGTGCTCGCCTTCTTCTGACGGTCACCTAGCAGGCTGCCTGACGGTGCTGGTGCAGTGCGAAGGATTAACAGGTACGGTGAATTCAGCCCCATTCTCTGCCCTTTTTTCCATTCTATCATAAGACATCAGTCAGACAAACTACTCCAGCATTTGTGAGGTTCAAAATCCTTGCCTTACAAACAATACAATTTATTTTTGAATAGCCCACAATCACACAAAAAGTGCCGCAATAGGCTTTAACAGGTCCTGCCTTTTGACAGCAGCCTAGACTCTCTAAGACAGGGGTGTCCACAGTTTTTTGGCTTGTGAGCTACTTTCAAAATGATCTACCTACATTAAAAATGATATATATATATATATATATATATATATATATATATATATATATATATATATATATATATATATATATATATATATATATATACACACTCACCTAAAGGATTATTAGGAACACCTGTTCAATTTCTCATTAATGCAATTATCTAATCAACCAGTCACATGGCAGTTGCTTCAATGCATTTAATGGTGTGGTCCTGGTCAAGACAATCTCCTGAACTCCAAACTGAATGTCAGGAATGGGAAAGAAAGGTGATTTAAGCAATTTTGAGCGTGGCATGGTTGTTGGTGCCAGACGGGCCGGTCTGAGTATTTCACAATCTGCTCAGTTACTGGGATTTTCACGCACAACCATTTCTAGGGTTTACAAAGAATGGTGTGAAAAGGGAAAAACATCCAGTATGTGGCAGTCCTGTGGGCTTAAAATGCCTTGTTGATGCTAGAGGTCAGAGGAGAATGAGCCGACTGATTCGGGCTGATAGAAGAGCAACTTTGACTGAAATTAACACTCGTTACAACCGAGGTATGCAGCAAAGCATTTGTGAAGCCACAACACGCACAACCTTGAGGCGGATGGGCTACGACAGCAGAAGACCCCACCGGGTACCACTCATCTCCACTACAAATAGGAAAAAGAGGCTACAATTTGCACGAGCTCACCAAAATTGGACAGTTGAAGACTGGAAAAATGTTGCCTGGTCTGTGAGTCTCGATTTCTGTTGAGACATTCAAATGGTAGAGTCAGAATTTGGCGTAAACAGAATGAGAACATGGATCCATCATGCCTTGTTACCACTGTGCAGGCTGGCGGTGGTGGTGTAATGGTGTGGGGGATGTTTTCTTGGCACACTTTAGGCCCCTTAGTGCCAATTGGGCATCCTTTAAATGCCACGGGCTACCTGAGCATTGTTTCTGACCATGTCCATCCCTTCATGACCACCATGTACCCATCCTCTGATGGCTACTTCCAGCAGGATAATGCACCATGTCACAAAGCTCGAATCATTTCAAATTAGTTTCTTGAGCATGACAATGAGTTCACTGTACTAAAATGGCCCCCACAGTCATCAGATCTCAACCCAATAGAGCATCTTGTGGTGGAACGGGAGCTTCGTGCCCTGGATGTGCATCCCACAAATCTCCATCAACTGCAAGATGCTATCCTATCAATATGAACCAACATTTCTAAAGAATGCTTTCAGCACCTTGTTGAATCAATGCCACGTAGAATTAAGGCAGTTCTGAAGGCGAAAGGGGGTCAAACACCGTATTAGTATGGTGTTCCTAATAATCCTTTAGGTGAGTGTATATACACACTGAGTATACTTTATACATAAAATATATGTTCTTGTACCTTGCATAACTGAATAACCCTTATGGCACAATAACAATTCAATACATTTATGGTCACTACAGTATTTGGACTTAATAATCTTCATGTGGGAAAAGGCTGACTCACATAAATAAGTAGAGCCAAACAATGCAGTCAAGGAGGTAGCACCATTTCCTCATGTTTGGGTACTTTTCCTCTGTGAGTAAGTTCCAAAACTGTCCATGATCCCCAGACTTCAGCTGAATGTCATCCTGTACTGTCAAAATCTCATCCTCCACTGTAGACGAGTTTTAGGTGAAACAGTGTTGCAATTTCTGATGCGAGTGACTCACCCTCAACATCTTCACTAAATGGATAGCACTTAACTCTTTGAGGGCTGAAAATTTTTTCCAAAAACACAGTTTCTGAAAAGCAATGGTTTCACACAGAAAATCAACATTAAATGTCTGTTGCTGCATGCTATGGCTGCCAGTTTGCCAAGAATGTGCGGCAGGCTTGCTGCCAGGTTGTCTTTGCATGGATGGGGCAGCAGCAACAGCAGGAATCACGGTCGCAGTGCATTGCAATCTGGTTTCTACCTCTTACCATTGTTAAGTGGCAGTCTTCCTGGCGAACACTGCTGTAGGCGTGTCAACAACATGAACCTGTTCAGCACCACGATTAGCTGGGGATCAGTCAGCTGAAGCTGGAACCTCACATTCATTTTCGATCACTTGTATCAAAATTGAAGTCCGGCAAGTCGTCGCCCAATTCAGAGATAATAGGCAAAACTTCATCCATGCAGTATTTTGCTTTACGCATTCGCTTTGATCTCTCTCCATTATGTCAGTGCCATTTTTGCCATTGTTTGCGCCGTGCTACTCACATGAGTGCAGGAAGTCTCGGTCAAACCAATGAAGCTAACTTTCCTTCTAGCAACGAGAGTCCAACTAAAAGATAACGGTTGGTTTTGTCACAGTTTACAGTTGATTACCATCGTCAACTCCTCCTCTTGACACAAGTTGACATCAGCCCTGAAAGAGTTAAAGGTAGCAATTGGCTCAAGTAGAGCTGAGTCTTGAAGTCTGACAGACAATTCTCAATCTGCTCTGTGTAGCGGATGCTGTCAAGTTGTGCACACGCCTTCCATTGCGTCTCCAGCTCTGATGCGAGGTTTTGGATGTTCCCCCAAATCAAGGCGCTGCAGCTTTGAGAACAGATGTTGCATTTTTCGTTTGAAAGCATTAACTGAGCTATTCATATTGACCACATGGTTTTCTCTTTTCCTTGCAGCTGTAAATTAAGCTCATTCAACACATTGGTCAGATAGGGAAAAAAATGCCAAGGCGGCCATTGATTGTTATTATTAAGTTGCTTGCATTCTGCATGTTTAATGACAAGGAGAAACACCCTTTTCTCCAGCCAGGGGTCTTGAAATCTCAGCAGGAACTTCTCCCTAGCCATCTACCTCAACGAAGGCCTCTTTTATCATCTCTCCATCTTGGAAGGACTTCTTATGCTTAATGATCGAGTGACTCACCCAGAACGATGCTTCGGTGTGTCTGACTTTGCTTTTGAATTCAGCCGAGTGAGAAATGACGGCTGTCTGATTAAATGTGATTTTAGTTCCCTCTCCATTTTCTTTCTCAGATCGCTTTCCGGAAGGAAGTCACTTTCGTAGTTTTTATGAACAGTTCGAAATTGCCTTTCCACATTTTCCTTCTTTGGAATAGCAATGATAGATTGACAGATCAGACAAACGATTGTGACATTGTGAGAAAAAAAATCCTCTTCTAATTCCGCATCCAGCCCATACATTTCCCAAACATTTTTTTTTTATTAATCCCTTCTTTAGTCGATATAAATTGGAAGGCTAACTAGATTACAGCCGGAGTTTTGCAGTAGCACGCTCGTTTGATTGTACGTGCGGGATGATCAGCATGTTAGAAGAGAAGAGATCTCAGACTGGCCTGTATGTCAATCAAGTGGCAAATGCCCTCCGGAGGATATATGATAGACTAACGTTTAAAAAAATTTTTTTTTGAATGCAACACGATCCACCTGCACTACCTTTCCGATCTACTGGTCGATCACGATCTACATATTGGGCATCCCTGCTCTGAGAAGACAAGGAAAAACTCCCAAAAAAATGGAAGAAACCTCGGGAAAGGCAGTTCAAAGAGAGACCCCTTTCCAGGTAGGTTGGGTGTGCAGTGACTGGTCTGCTGCTACGCAGTCCCATATGCAGCAATATGTGGTGCACTTTGTGCTCTGACACCTTTCTCTGCTGGCCAGCATTAAGTTTTTCAGCACTTTGTGCGTCTGTGGAGTCAGACTAGACAAGCAAACCTTTATTCCCAGCATGCATCAGATCAGTGAGCCTTGGGTACCCACGACCCTGTCATCGGTTCAATGGCTGGACCACTTTTGATAGGCACACACCACTGCACACCAGGAAAACCCCACAAGCCCTGCTGTTTTGGAGATGCCCTGACCCGGTCGGCTAGCCATCACAATTTGACCCTTGTCCAAGTCGCTCAGATCCTTATGCTTGCCCATTTTTCCTGCTTCCAACACTTCACCTTCAAGACCCGACTGTTCACTTGCTTCCTAACATATCCCACCTCTAGAGAGGTGCCATTGTAACAAGATAATCAATGATATTCACTTCACATGTCCGTGGTTTTAATGGTGTGGACAACTGACGCACGTACTCTGCATTTACAGCACACGGCTGCGTTATCCGCACATTATATTAATGCAGTAGTTCTCTGATGTCATACTAAATTTGCAAAACTCCAGACTTGCTCTCCTACATCATGGTTTGATGCAGCCAACAGTTTCACCTGAGACTTAAAAATATGTTTCAGACAACAATTAGAACAGTTAACAGCTCCTCAAATGAATGTCATTTGCATTTTACTCGAATTGGAGTCTGTGGTCGATGAAAGCTATTGAGCCACCACAAGCCTACTTGGGCTACGTTTTTAACTACGGTACATGATTGAGGATGGGAGATTTCAATCACTTAGAATACGGTCTCACTTCTGATTCAGATATTGGGGTTGTTGTTTAAACTTCACTCCATCTTTAGTCAGAACCGACTACTTAATCTGAGCTGCAGTCTTCATCTTTTTCAACATCTATGTGGAGTCGATACGCCTGATCAGCCTTCTCCATGCAGCTTGGTTCTGCACTTCCTCACAAGTCAAGTCCTTTTCCTTCAGATCTTCTTTTATTTATCCATCCACCTCCATTTTGACCTCCCTAATTTTCTCTTCCATTGTACTTCCATATCCATCTCTTTTTTGCCCACGTCTTTCCTCATCACATGTTCATACAACATCAACCTACTTTCCTGTACTTTCTTGGATGTTGTTGTACCTCTGATTGTCTCATTTCTTATTCTGCCCTTTTTTATAACTCCACACATCCATCTCAGCATTCTCATTTCTGCCACATCTAACTTCTCCTGTTCTCCCTTTACTGCCCATGTGTCCATTCCATACATCACTGCTGGTCTTACCAGTCAGGGGTGCGTTTTTGCTCCTACTCTGTTCAGTGCTTGTATGGACTGGGTGTTGGGCAAAGTCTTCAGGTCCAGCGGCCGTGGGGCATCTATTGGTGAAAAAAGATTCACTGATCTTGACTTTGCCAACGATGCTGTGCTCTTCTTTGCGGAGTCAATGAAAGCTCTGATCTGGGCTCTCGAGAGACTGAGCAAAGAGTTGGAGGGTGTGGGCTTGCAAGTGTCCTGGATAAAAACCAAGATCTAGGCCTTTAATGACCTCTTGGGCACAGCCATCAGCAATGTGTTTGTTTGTGGAGAGAGTGTTGCCCTTGTTGAGAGGTTTTCTTACCTCGTCAGTGACATTCATGTCACTGGTGACTCTTCCTATGAAGTCAGTAGATGGATTGGGAGATCATGGGGGGTCATGAGGTCGCTGGAAAGGGGTGTGTGGCGCTCCCGATATCTATGCAAAAGGATGAAGGTCCAAATCTTTAGAGTTCTGTTGCTTCCTGTCCTGTTATATGGTTGCGAGACATGGACGCAATCCAGTGACCTGAGACAATGTCTGGATTCCTTCAGTACTTTGTCTCTTGGGAGAATCCTTGGGTACCACTGGTTTGACTTTGTGTTGCTTATGGAGTTCCGAATGAGACACATTACCTGCATTGTGAGGGAGCATCAGTTACGGCACTACAGTCATGTGGCGCGATTCCCTAAGGGTGATCCGGCTCGTAAGATCCTCATTGTTGGGGACCTGAGTGGCTGGACCAGGCCAAGGGGTCGCCCACATAACACCTTGCTGCAGCAGTTAGAGGGTCATTTCCTTAGGGTGGGATTGGACTGCATGTCTGCTTGGGGGGTTGTCAACCAAGATCCTGAGCTGTTTTGTTGTGTGGTGGGTGCAGCAATGATCTGCTCCCCAACCTGACCTTCCCACTGCATTAAGAACCTGATCTGTAACCTTCTCCTTAATTCTTTGATCACACAATACTCCCGATACCTACTTCCAATTGTTCCATCCACACTGCACTCCATGGGTTATCTCTGCATCTAATGCTCCATTTTGGGCTCCCGCTTATCCTAGATATTTACATTTTCAATAGCTCTCCTTGCAGCTTAACTTCTGAATTTCTGACCATCACTGAACCTCACATGTTCTGTCTTCTGTTTTCTTCAACCCTCTGTTCCCCAACACTCTTCTCTGTTCTTCCAACTTCTTCCTCACCTACTTTAATCTGGTGGTGCACAACACAGTGGCATCAGCAAAAAGCCTTCACCAAGGGGACTGGACTTTTATCCAATGACTCAACACATCCATAAGCAGATCAAAGAATTAAGGACTTTGAGAAGATCCCTGGTGCAGACTACTACTCTTACCGGATTGTTGTCCATTCCTTTTAACCCAAGTCCTTACTGCCTCAAACATACCCTGAACAAGCCTCTCATCCTTCACCAGTACTCCTTTCTCTCTCATGCACCTCCAGACCTCTACAGCATACTAATATATATAATTGTTTTCTTGTTCAATTAGATTGTAACACACCCAAAAGGACATTAAAATCTTACTTTCATCCTCAGAAACAGCAAACAAACTGTGTTGGGGTGAACGGCTGACCCAATGTTCCCATTTTTTGGATTCTGCTCGATTAGTGGGGGGGGGTCACATTTGAAACTGGAAAATTATACAAACATGGAGCCTACTCTGCTGGGCCCTCAACCTCAAAACCTGCTTGAGGGGTACTGACCCAGCGCTCTGACCCCACAAATGTCAAGCGAAAACACAATTTCCCCTCGGGCGTCACTATCATATATCAAATCAACATTAAGTCAAACTGTATTTATTTGCCTCCAGAAGAAATGACCAAAGACCCTCAACTTCATTCCATCCCCTCCAATATCTCCTAATCCCATTCCAGAGGATGACTAACTATAACCCTTGTAACCTCAAAGCTACGCTGTTAAGAAACACACAGTGTATAATAAAAAGGCAACGTTTCCATGACAAATTTACACCGAGGCCGGCAGTCACGATGAAAGGCCCTAGCAACCAGCTAAATACGCCACACAAATGTTTTTCTTTCACAACATTAGTTTCTAATGTATACTGCACTGGAAAATTAGATGTAGATTTTAATGGCAGCTGAAGCAATTTTCAAAAACAGAGGGGCTCCTTTTTACAGAGGGGATTCAACAAATGAGTCTTTGTATCTGTTCCCATCTGATCAGCTTCTAAAAAGTAGACAGCTGGGCACTGAAGTCCTCCACAATGCGTTGCCTTTGGGCTTCAAGGGTAGAGTTTTAAAAGATGGGGGTCTTGAGCTTCAGTGTGTTTGTACTGTACTTCTCAAAACTTGATTTTCCTTTTCACAGTTTGCTGCTCCATCCACTTTTACTGCACAGTCTCGCCGATAGCCAGTCTAACAGAGAAGCTGAAACTTATCCAGAATACGATGCCAGTTCATTTCAGGGCACGGCACCAGGGCCAGTTTAGGACGCTGACAGCTTGTTTTGGAGCTGTGGAAACTGAAAATGCATGTAGGACATGAAGTGGAAACACATCCCCCTGCATGGTGAGGCGCTCACGCTATACACCGACCGCCCTGGTGGCTTTGGGGACCACGGGTGCAGAGCTTGGAAGCTCAACCCTGTAGGGGCCTGTGGTCACTCCGATGCCTTTGGAGCCCTGGACCTCAGCACTTCCGTCACACCCGGAAGTGCTGGGGAAGAGGACCGGGGACACCGGAGTGTTTATGGGTGCGCAGCCGGCACTTCCATCACACTGGGGAGTGCCGGTGGAAGACTGCCGGGAAGCACCTGGAGCACATCCGGGTGTGGATAAAAGGGGCCGCCTCCCTCCATTCGATGGCGGGAGTCGGGTGGAAGGGGACAGAGCTCGGAGGAGAGGAGTGGAGGGGGACTTGAGAGAAGAGAAAGGCAGTGTGAAAAAGGCCTGGACTTTGGGGTGAAGTGGGCTGTGTGGCACTTCAGGTGTAAATAATAGGTGTAAATAAACGTGTGGTGGTGCATTTAACCATGTCTACCTGTCTGTGCCCGGGCCCTCGTTCCACAACATATACACACACACACTAAAAATAGGAAAGACTCCTCACAAACAAGTTTGGATGGCTGTTGGCTGAATGAAATATGTCACAGTAGTAGAATGAAAGGCATTTGGTAGACTGGCCGTCTTCCCCACCAGATGTAGTTTACAGGCCCTGATTAGCTTTGTATTGGTCTGATACATTATCAAAATCCCACCCAATCAAAAACAATACAATGCTTCAGAGCAAATCCATCAAACTCAATGCTCAGTTTTCACCCGACCGGCTCCCCATAGCAGCACACATCAAGTTGAAGCCATTGATGCTTCTCTACATTGCAGTCAATGGTTCAGCATCTCCCTTTTTGGACGCTTTAATGAGGTCTTTGGGTTCTTCCAGCCCACTCAGGTCTGCTAATGAACAGCACCTGGTGATGCCACCTCCACGTGGTGTCCAATTTTAATGTTTATCGTGTGCAGCTCCTCCCTGGCGAAATGAGTTGACAACAGCAATTTATTTCTTGTATTGCCCAAGGAATGCCTCGATGGGCTTTAACAGACCCTGTTCTTTGACAGGGAGACAATAAGAAAAAAAAAACCTTGTGGGGGGAAAAAATGGAATAATTCTTGGGAAAGGCCATTCAGAGGGCGAGAGACCTCCTTCCTGGTAGGTTGGGTGTGCAATGCGTGTCAGAAAATGGGTAAATATAACAAACAAAACAGAAGACAAGAAATCATCTTCCCAGAGCTGGATGGCCAGTCTATCATGGCCACCTCAAGAATACAATACAACGGCACAAACTACATTGTACTTGTACAGGGCACCGCAACAAGTCTCAAGGCAAAATGCAAGAATAGATTACATCACTCTCTAAATACAGAACTATCAAATATGAGGATACAGATTTCTTAAAATTCATCACTAAGTAAAAACTAATTTAAAAAAAAAAACCAACAATATCTATCCATCAGCTAACAGAAGAACCACTGCCAGACTGTAGAACAGGAGTCAGACAAGCCAGACACAGGCATAGTTATGGACACCTTCCATCTACTGGCCGCTGAGACCATACTGGGCCAGCCACTCATCCAAACCATTCACTCCCTAGGTGTGTATTTTAAATGTCTCCACCTCTGTGATTGCCCTACTGATTACTGATGAGTTTGATGCTGGGGTCTTTTGTAACTAAGGTGGCACATTACTGGACTTCTAGTTGGAGGGGATGTCAAACCTGAAGACTGGGATTGCTTATCTTGTCACCTGATGATGTCAGATTATACAGCTAGAAATGGCAGGGCATGACACATTATGTGCAGTAGCTCTGTGATGATTATCCAACACAGTCTCCATCCATCTATCCATCCATTCTCTTCTGCTTATCCAAGATCGGGTTGTGGGGGCAGCAGCTTGAGCAGAGATGCCCAGACTTCCCTCTCCCCAGCCACTTCTTCTAGCTCTTCCGGGAGAATCCTGAGGCGTTCCCAGGCCAGCCGAGACACATAGTCCCTCCAGCATGTCCTGGGTCTTCCCAGGGGCCTCCTCCCGGTTAGACGTGCCCAAACACCTCACCAGGGAGACGTTCAGGAGCCACCTCATCTAAGTAGAGTGGCTCTACTCTGAGCTTCTCACCTTATCTTTAAAAGAAAAAAGAAAACTCATTTCAGCTGCTTGTATTCGCAATCTCCTTCTTTTCGGTCACTACCCACAGCTCATGACCATAGGTGAGGGTAGGAACGTAGATCGACTGGTAAATTGAGAGCTTTGCCTTGTGGCTCAGCTCCTTTTTCACCACGACAGACCGATGCAGAGCCCAACACAGTCTAACATTTCCAAAATCACACAAGCTTATCTGACAATCAGTAAAACCGGTGCTATGCAGGTATGGCAGATTCAGCTGCAATCACAGCCCCGTGTTCTTGTATCATGGTATATAAAGCATTAGACACAAGACAGGTGAGCCTCTCTTCTTTGTGAGAGACCCCAAACACCCACATTTCTTAATCCTCGTGGCTGCACTTACAGGTGAGAGCTCACTGGTTGGCAGCTCTCACCCACACAAAACCTTCCCCTATGACTGAAGACAAACTCAAACCCATTTAATATAGTCAGTCGAGTCACAGACCGAGTGGCTGGGGACGTCAAGCTGCACGACTAGCGAGCTCAGATTCTCTCAAGTTTAGGTAAATGAAGACGGTGACTGAAAAAAGAAAAAAACAAATCGGTGGAAAAGTCGTGTAATGTGACCAGGACATCAGCTACTCTTGCACTTAAATTACTTTAATTATCTGTCATTATTAAAGGAATCCTCTTTTCAAAATTGATATTTTGTTCTTATGATTACAAATTGTTCTCCGCCACCAAACATAAAAAAGTTCTATTTAGTTGAACACTTTTCATTTGTTTTAGTCACCTTTTTGTAACCTCCTCCCTCCTTACTGATGCTTCCTCCATTATTTTGACCTCTTCGCTATATCACTTTGGATTAAGGTGTCTGCTAAATGAATAAATGTAAATGTATGATAAGAAAACTCCTCTAAAGTTCATATTAAATAAAAGAGCAAATAAAAAACAAAATAGGTTCAGCACCGGCATGGTGGTCCATTTCTTTTTAAAATCACCACTTCTAGCGACAAAAGAAGGTAAGAAAATGAAATGCCTTTTGGGATTTAGGTAAAGAAGAGATGAGGCCTTCTTCAAGTGCTACGAACTGAACTGTCTTCAGGCTCATCTTCCCACCTGCTTTTTTATGGCGACAACTACAGACCGGAATGGTCAAGAAAATTCAAGAAAAAAAACGGATCTAAATCCATGAAGTAGTTCTCTCGTTCACTAGCTAAGCCGAGGCTGGCGCGTGAGAGAGGAGGGACCCGCTCCCCTCCCATCGGGCTGCTGCGTCTCTCTCAGATTTGCACAAATAAATCGGTACTGCAAGCGAACTATGATACATAAGGTAGAGTCTCGCTTATCCGACATAAACGGGCTGGCACAACGCCGGATAAGCGAAAATGTCGGATAATGGGAGGTGTCAAGAGAAAGCCTATTTAACATCAAACTATGTTATAATTTTACACATTACGAACCTAATAATCATGTTTTACAACAAAACAAGGGAAAAAACAAACTGAAAAATGAACTCACAGTTACAGAATTGTCTGAAGTTAAATACAGTATGTACTTAAAAAGTTCAGTCCTATTATAAGACATTTTTGATCGTAGTCTGCTTTACTGACGAGTGCCGTTTCTTCGCTGCCAAGTCTCGCCATCTTTGCAGCATCATTATGTCGATTCCTGTAACTTCTTCTTGTTGCTCAATGTATTTAATTGCAGTTTCTAGAGCCTTAACTCCGTCGTTATGTGAACTTCTGAGAGGCTGAACAGTTGGTGCTTGATCTTGATCTTCAATTTCGTCGTCATTGCAACTGACAAGAGCGACAATTTCTTCATCAGTTATTTCATACTGGTCATCATCCTTCATCCAACTTTCGATTTCTTGCAAAGATGCATCCTCACATCCAGGGATACGTTGCACTACAGGTTGAATGGTTTCTTTGGTTTCATCTGTGCTTTCCGTTTCCATACTTTCAACATCGCCTAGCAGCTTCTTCCATGATTTGGCAATTGTTGGAGCCCTTACGTCAGCCCAGGCCCTTGCAACCCAACAAGCAACATCCTTTACATTGATGCGTTTCAATTTTTCAATCATGTCTTGTCCTTCTTCAATTTCTTCTATCACTGTGGTCAGTAGCTTCCTGCGACAGTTCCTTTGTATCGTTTCCAAAACACCCTGATCCATAGGTTTGCATATGGTGGTTACATTGGGGGGGGGGCAGAAACATTGCCTTAATGTCACCATCTTGAAGCTCCTCTGCATCAGGGTGTGTTGGAGCATTATCTAGAAAAAAAACTGCTTTTCTGGATAAATTATTTTCTTTTTTATTAATCTATTAATTTTATTGTAATCATTCCATACAAATCAATCATTTTTTACAAAAAGTAGGATTAAGAACATGTCAACCCCCACCCCTAAGAGAGACAGCAAGGCCAACGGAGTAAAACTTAAGGCTTGTAAACACACCTAAATTGATGAGTTTGATAAGCCAATAGAGATGAATGGAGAAGAAAAAGAAATACAGAAATAATTGCTTCCTCTGTGCTTTAAGAACTTATTCTAAAATATTATTGATTAGATCCTGCCATGTTTTGAAAAAAATCCGCACAGATCCTCTAACTGAGTATTTGATTTTTTCCAATTTCAAATAGTATAAAACAGGGGTGGGCAAAGTCATTCCTGGCGGGCCGCAGTGGCTGCAGGTTTTTGTTCCAACCCAGTTGCTTAATTAGAAAGCAATCCTTGCCAATAATTACATTTCATGGCTTGTTGGTGCTTTAACTCTGCCATGTCAAGTCATTCTCATATCCTAGATTTTTTTTCATTCTAAGGATATCATCCAAATACTTTGAAGTGTAAAACGGATGGGTAATTCTCAACCCTTCACTTTTTTCTATTCTCTTTCCTTCCAATTATTTAATTAAACCAAATAGTGGACGATAAATACACACAGGTGTAAAGGGGAACAAGCAAAATGGATAACTGCTGGTTTCTTTTGTCATTTGCATCTTATTGCTAATAAGGAGCAATTAAAAACCAAGAATGCAGCTGTTTAAGACTTAAATAGGCAATAAGGGTTCAAAATCTTAATGACGTAGACAACTAAAATGAAGCAGAAGTGTTTCTAGAGCAATAAGTGATTCTTATTAAACAATCGGGTTGGAAGAAAAACCTGCAGCCACTGCGGCCCTCCAGGAATGACTTTGCCCACCCCTGGTATAAAACGTTGGATTCCCACTGACTTAAAAGAGGAGAGTTAGGATTGTTCCAGTTTATCAGGATAAGTCTGCGTGCCACAAGTGTAGTGAATGCAATCACAGTCTGTTTGTCCTTCTCCACTTTAAGCCCCTCTGGAAGAACACCAAACACAGCTGTTAATGGGTTAGGAGGGATTGTGAGTCCAAGGCTGTCTGAGAGGTAATTCAAAATGTTGGTCCACAATGATGTTCATTTGGTGCAGGCCCAAAACATGTGACCTAGTGAGGCTGGGGCTTGGTTGCAACGTTCGCAGGTTGGATCTTGCCCTGTTAAATAATTTTCTTTCAAAAACTTCTCTGTTGAAGGAATGAATTCCTTAAAAAACCAGTCTTCGCAAATTTCACTGCTCATCCATGCGCTTTTCTGACCGTAGTATTTTACAGGAAGAGCGTTTTTTGAAACTGTTTTAAAGGCTCTAGGATTTTTGGACTTTCCAATCATTGCAAGGTTCATTTTGAGTTTTGCTGTAGCATTGCTGCATGCTAAAATTGTCAGCCTTTCCTTGCTAGGCTTGAAGCCAGGAGCTGCCGCTTCAGTTCTGGCTGCAAGACTCTTACTAGGTAACATTTTGTAATTAGGGCCTGACTCATCACAGTTAAATATTTACAGTTTCAATAAATTCCTGAAATCTTTTCTTGAATGCTTCCATGTCTTCAAAATTCGATGATAGTTTTTCACCACAAACACATAACTGACGGATACCGTAGCATTTCTTCCATCGGTTGAGCCAACCGACACTTGCTGTGCCATCTGGGTCCCCTTCATTGAATTCATTACGAAAATGCAACACCATTTGCTGTAAAATAGGCCCTGAAATAGGCACACCTTTGTCCCTGAACTGTGTAAACCAAACATACAAAGCTTCACTAACGGTTTTATAGTCACATTTTTTCTTTCTTTTAATGCACCCTCCGTAACTCTTGATGCACACTATTTTTCTGTATCTATTCGTTTCTTCTTCCAGTCTCCTACTGTTACCCGTCCAACGCCAAAGTTGTCAGCTACCTTCTGCATTGTCTCTCCCTTGTCCAGTCTCTTGATTGCCTCAAGTTTTTTTCCATCGATACA
>NC_053164.1:28660570-28695570 GCF_016835505.1 Polypterus senegalus
CTTAAGAATTTATCCAGCTATAAAGTTAATCTTTCTGCTAAATCGAAACTCGAGTACTGGGCCAGATCATGATTAATGTAAAGTCCACCTCTGGAACAAATCAATGACTCAAGAACTATTAAGAAATAACTTCCAAAGATCAAAGTGGGCAGCTGATTTGACTTACAGATGAACAGTACAAATATCTTTATATCTAAAGTTGTGTAAAGAACTGCCCCAGTTATAGACAGAAACTGTGCAACATTAGAGACTTTACAGGTTTAAATCAAAATATCGTCTTAGCCAGGGAACAGGAATGAAGCTTTAGGCAATAGTCAAATGTGTTGTATTTTAAAGCAGCTTTTAATGATTTAAAATTAGTAGTATAATTATTAGCAACTGCAATGTTTAAATAGATTTCAAAAATCAATGTTATCTTTATACAACTCAGAATTGTCACAGGTGGTACTGGGATTAACTGCAAAGTTTGGTTTAGTTTCCTCGTTTTATGTTTTTCATTATATAATACAGAGAAAAGTTAAAACTATCAGTGTCGTTCACTTTCATTAATTTAGAGATCAACTATATCTACTAAATGCTGTATATGCAGATGCTTCTGCATTCAGGCATAAAGTAATTATATGTGAGCATCACAAAAAATATTTTTAAAGCTCTCTCACCTTGCGTGGCTCGACCGTAGTGATACATGAAGCATCGATCAGAGGTTTGGGCCTTTTGGCCGACTCTTCGATAATGCCCTGCCATTGTCGTGGTAGCCCAATAAACTTCTGTTCTCGTTCATCAAAGTCAGTGTGCACTCGATGTTCAAAATTGGAGGGGGCTGAAATCTCAATTCGTTGCTTTTTCTTCTTAGTAAACATGGTTGTTCTTGTACATTAGACCTGTCATAAAAATACACATTATTATATATTGTTCACAATATATAACAAACTGCATTTAAAGAAACAAATGCTAACTTTACTTTTCAGTTAGTAAACTTTTGTCTTGACCACACCAACAATGAGAACATGATTAATAAAAGAATTAAATCCAATTATGTCTGAAATTCTTGTTTTTATTAAGCCAACATATCACAATGTTCTGTATTTTTTAATTATTTGTTGTTTTCTACTAAGGCACCTTATACAGTAAATCCTCAACTTAACACAAATTGTTTTTTTTTTTTAACTGGCAGCAAATCCTAAAAAATAAAAAGGAAAGTATGCAAACTTTCTCAGCCACTGTAAGACACGGTTACTTTCAGGACCTGTCATTCACAATAGTGCAAGGTGTTTTTTTTTTCTAATGAACCAAACAAATCCTAGAACTGATTAAAAAGTTTATGGAGAATGAAAAAATCCACTTAAAACATTATAGTCCCATATTTCACCACTTAACACATTGTAGTTCTATATTTCTTCACTATATGCTAATACACTACAGTTAAAATAATCCCAAAAACCATCCAGTAATTTTCTAAACTCCCAGTCCAATACAGAGTTGCAAGGAGCCAGATAATTTACTTGATGAAATGCTAGTTCTTTACAATATTTTGTAGATGCAAGTCAGTTTCCAAAACAACTAAATAAAAGCAACACTTATCTCATCACACAAAGTTACCAGGAAACAATGTAAATGTACTCCTCTTCCTTCTCCTCTAGGGCAGTTTCACATATTACATTAGTTTCATCAAACTTTTCATTCATTCATTCATTTATTCATTCAAAGGCAGTCAAATATACAGTTAATAAAGGCAACATTAGACATGTATGATTTTATACATCTTGTACGTCGTGAGTTTTGTACTGTATACAGTTGTCAGATTTTGTCGGTGCCAAACAGAAGATAAGTACAAGTAGCTTTAAACTAGCAATGGTTGCATAACATTTAATAAGGTTGCCCTCCAAAATAAAAGTTAGCTTAACTGGGCATGTTCTGAAAGAACACAACAAGAACATTATACTTAACCATACAGCCAACACATCCACATTCAAATTATAATTTCAAAAGCATAAATAAATGAGGATTTGCATTGAATGCATAAAACATGAAGCAGATTCTGCAATTTCACTATACACACTGTAAACTCTGACTAATCTAGGAAAAACTTGTGCAGACATGGAATGAACATGCTAACTCCAGAACAACCATGGCTAAATTCAAAACCCGGACGGACAGACAGAGACACTCACTTTATTAATTCCAAGGGGAAATTCACACAATAACCTTCAGATAAGGCAGCAAAACTAACTAATGTGCCTCCCAAATAATCAGAGCTGCAAAATGAACATTTTGGCCTAATTAGTGGTTAGAAAATGATATAATGTCAAGTTTTAGCAATAATTTACAACTAATCTATTAAGTGTTTTCTTATAACAGGTTGACTTCTATTTCTGATTTTGTATCAATTTCACATAGCTTGAATGAATGAAAAGTAACTATATTGTGTATTATCACAGATTATTAAACAAGGAGATGAACAACAAGACGTCAATTAAAAATTCAATTTTCATATTATTGCTGCAGCCCTAAAACACATGACTGCATTGTCACAAAAAAAAGGTGAACTGCAAGCATGGTCAGAATTTGTGAGGTGTGAACAATAATAATTTATTAACATTTTTTATTTCAAAATAAATAGTTACCAGAACTGAAAGACAGACATTAGTTTAAAGTTCATGCTAGTCAAACAAAAATAAAATTGGTCTGAAAAGAGGCTTGAGGCAATTAGAAAAAAACTATATCAAGGCATTACAAGTAAAGTTTTAACAAATAAGCTTGCTACTCAAACTGCAAAATGCCAAAGCAAACTCTGTACGGGTATTGTAATGCTACCAGTAAAATACCACTGATGCAACAAGATGACAATATAGGGCAACCAAAGAATGTGACAGCAGACTGAAATAAAAGCCCTCAGGAAAGCCAAGAGAGTTACTGTGAGTATTGATTGATATTCCTGCTAGGTTAAATTTAACTTAATAGTGATG
This sequence comes from Polypterus senegalus, assembly GCF_016835505.1. Classification (NCBI taxonomy): domain Eukaryota; kingdom Metazoa; phylum Chordata; class Cladistia; order Polypteriformes; family Polypteridae; genus Polypterus; species Polypterus senegalus. Next base: position 28,663,537 of record NC_053164.1, read on the forward strand.
TTTATTATAATGAACTAAAATCTACTACTTTGTTAACCGATTTATGACATCTCAAAGAGTATGTCCATTCAGCTTTTACATATAGAGTTTCTTTAAATATTAAAAACATGGGCTTTCCATAATTTTGGGTAAATACTTTTCAGATTATATTAGACTTGCCAATTAAAGGTAAGTTTTCAATGAAACACAACAAATCAAATCTGTTAAGCAATTACTACCAATATAAGGAAAAAAAATAAAATAAAACTGCAGTATATGTTTATGATAGTAGCCAGAGTAAAAGTGCAGAGTTTTAAAGCTGGTTAAAAAATGAAAGTCAGTTAATTGTCACTTTTAAAAAGACATGACATAACACTTTGCAGGATTAAGTGCCTTTATTTTCCCTAACCTACACCAGCAAGAGCCTGAAGGCCTTGTTTGATCCTTTTAAGAGTACATTTAGCCTGTCACTGGCTAATACTATGCAACTGTTAGGTGATGTACTGCATTGTAATTGGCATCGTTTACAGAACAGACCTGTAATTTTACTTAGCAGAGTGGTCAGTTTAGCTAACTGGGGCACAGAATATCCTCCATCCATCCATTGTCTAACCCGCTGAATCCGAACACAGAGTCACAGGGGTCTGCTGGAGCCATTTTCCAACCAACACAGGGCACAAGGCAGGAACCAATCCTGGGTAGGGTGCCAACCCACCGCAGGACACACACACAAACACACCCACACACCAAGCACACACTAGGGCCAATTTAGAATCGCCAATCCACCTAACCAGCATTGTCTTTGGACTGTGGGAGGAAACCGGAGCACCCGGAGGAAACCCACGCAGACACGGGGAGAACATGCAAACTCCACGCAGGGAGTGGACTGCGAGGCAGCAGCGCTACCACTGCACCACCTGTTCTTACTTCTAGTGCATTTCCATACAAAATATATTGTTAAAAAAGGGACTCTTATAACATGTAATTTCAATATTTTTGTGTTAGTTTTTACTCGACCGTGCTATGTAAAAATGGGAGTTCAAATGGACCTTTTCATCTTATTTTGGTTGTTATAGTGTATATGTAGTCATGTGAAAAAGTAAGTACAGCTTATGGAAATTGATGACTTTTTCAGCATATTTGAACAAAAAACACTACATTTTCATGCAGAAAAAATGTGATATACCTGAATGATACATACAATTGACATGGTGTATTCATTCTCATAATCTAAATAACAAAAATACAGATTAGTGAAGTGAAAAAGTAAGCATACCACTCCATTTATCACCTCCAAATCACAAACAGTATTCCAGATTCAATGCCAATGATTAGAACCTCCTTAAAGAGATAAGCAGTTGGAACCTGACTTATATAAATTGCACATAATCGAGGGTATAGTGTTCTTTTTGCTATTGACATGTGTAGTATTTTCAGGCCAGGATCAAAATAACGGTCTTGAGGCCCTCGGAAAGAAGATTGTGGATGCCTAGGAGTCTGGTAAAGGACTTAAAAAGATCAACAAATTATTTGAAATTAATCACTCCACTGTAAAAAAAAATCATCTGCAAGTGACATAGTGTTAAAAAAAATCACCAAGTCAATATTAGACACTGGTGTGCAGTTATGCAAAACACCTACAAGAAGTCATTTCTGCTAAAAAGGGGCAATACCAGCTTCTAAGGCCAAGCTGTACTTTTTTCCCCTGGTAGACCACTAGATCTGTTGATTTTTTTTTGTTAAATAAACTGATTGAAAAAGCACATTTTCCTTGTATTTTTATTCAAGCATATCACCTTTTCCTGTAAGCACTGTCTGAAGATCTACTGTTTACTTGTTCCAATATGTTGAAAAAGTCACGCATTCCCAAGAGGTGTATTTACTTCTTTACATAAAAGATACTTTTTTTTTATTACTGTAATGTACATTATTGGCAATGCTTTACATATTTTGAATTCTATTTTATTTAGAAAGTCAGTATACATACTTTGTTTTTATATATTGTACTTGGTGAAACACTGCCCATTCTATTTTACAATTTAATTTTGTTACACATGTTCTTTCATTGAAAATATTGATGTCCATTTCAGAAACACTAATTTAATATTATTAAAATTAAAAACAAATCTTATCACAAAATGTAATGCATGTATGGATTTATCACAGCAACATCTGTCACTTCAGTACAAGATTAAAGAAAAGATTAGGGTAAGGTTTTAATGTAGTGATTCTGGGTGTTGCTCTTTGTAAAATAATAGTTATATATTAGTTAATTAATGTTTAAGTAAACATTAATGGTTGAATGGGTGTTTTTTATCAGCTGTTAAATCCTCCAAAAAATCCAACATAAATATTGAAATATTCCATGTGCCTGAAAACCAGCATGGAAGAAAGAATGATCCTGCCATCCTGAAGCACTTCAACACTGCTATAGCTGTCATTTTCAGTATGTATGGTATTTGCATATTGATATTAATTTCCTAGAGGGCCATTTCAGACATGAACAATTCTATTGGTGTGTTTGGAGTGGTCTAACATTTGTGTTCTAGACTGGTATCAAGTGCAGGGTTAAGATGTTGCTTGTGTATGTCACTGCTCTTAATGACTGTATAATGGATGGTAAAGTTGCTCTGTTGATCCTTTATGTTGTAATGTGGTTGACTGCTTACATAGTTTATATCTAAATGCTTTTCACATATGCTTAATTCCAAAGCACCTGCTTTGATCATGCATTTATTTTTGTGCCTTAAATAGACAGTGCTATGTAAAAGTTTGAGCACCCCTCTGAAGTTGTGTGATAATTTGTTCTGTCTTCATAAGAGAAGATCACAGCAATACGCCATTTTTTTTACTAGAGAAATGTAGACATGGGGATGTTTATAAGACCATAATTCTCAATATAGCATTACTGAGTTGTATGAAATAAAATAAAATGTAAAAAATAGAATGTGCAAATGTTTGGGCACCCTTTTAATTGCATTCGTTTAAAGGTCTGTAGTTATTTAATGCTGACAGGTTGCAGCACAAAATGGCTTTGATTAGCTCATTAGACCTTAAACTACAAAGAAAAATGCAACCGATCATGACCTGAACATCATTGAAAATGTATGGATTGATTTGAACTAGGCTGTCCACACTCTGATGCCATCAAACCTGACTGAACTGGAAGCATTTTGTATGGAAAAATGCTCCAAAATACCACCAGCAAGAATTCAGGGACATGTCTGTGTCTATAGGAGGCATCCACAGGCTATTATTTCAGCAAAAAGGAGGCTCTACTGAATATCGATGGGATTATTCCTTTGGGGTGCCGAAATTTATACACCTGCCTATTTTTGTTTAAATGCATATTAAATTGGTTCTATTGTTCCAATAAAAAATATTTTACTACTGAAATGCTGCTGTTTCCATAAAGTATACAATATATTAAAAAGAACTTAGCAAGTTATAAATTGATATAGTGGTTTTTATCAGGGGTCCCCAAATTTTTAAATAGCACTGTATTTTTCTTTTATCTAACAAAAAGCACAAGCCTTTAATAGGTTAACTTAGTTATTTTCAAAAAATCCTTGATACACTGTTGTAAGTAACTTAATGGCACAATGTGCTGTTGTGAGCATATATATATATATATATATACATATATATATATATATATATATATATATATATATATATATATATATATATATATATATATATATATATATATATATATATATATATATATATATATATATATATATATATATATACATATATATATACATATATATACAGTGGTGTGAAAAACTATTTGCCCCCTTCCTGATTTCTTGTTCTTTTGCATGTTTGTCACACAAAATGTTTCTGATCATCAAACACATTTAACCATTAGTCAAATATAACACAAGTAAACACAAAATGCAGTTTTTAAATGATGGTTTTTATTATTTAGGGAGAAAAAAAAATCCAAACCTACATGGCCCTGTGTGAAAAAGTAATTGCCCCTTGTTAAAAATAACCTAACTGTGATGTATCACACCTAAGTTCAATTTCCGTAGCCACCCCCAGGCCCGATTACTGCCACACCTGTTTCAATCAAGAAATCACTTAAATAGGAGCTGCCTGACACAGAGAAGTAGACCAAAAGCACCTCAAAAGCTAGACATCATGCCAAGATCCAAAGAAATTCAGGAACAAATGAGAACAGAAGTAACTGAGATCTATCAGTCTGGTAAAGGTTATAAAGCCATTTCTAAAGCTTTGGGACTCCAGCGAACCACAGTGAGAGCCATTATCCACAAATGGCAAAAACATGGAACAGTGGTGAACCTTCCCAGGAGTGGCCTGCCGACCAAAATTACCCCAAGAGCAGAGGCGACTCATCCGAGAGGTCACAAAGACCCCAGGACAACGTCTAAAGAACTGCAGGCCTCATTTGCCTCAATTAAGGTCAGTGTTCACGACTCCACCATAAGAAAGAGACTGGGCAAAACGGCCTGCATGGCAGATTTCCAAGACGAAACCACTGTTAAGCAAAAGAACATTAGGGCTCGTCTCAATTTTGCTAAGAAACATCTCAATGATTGCCAAGACTTTTGGGAAAATACCTTGTGGACTGATGAGACAAAAGTTGAACTTTTGGAAGGCAAATGTCCCGTTACATCTGGCGTAAAAGGAACACAGCATTTCAGAAAAAGAACATCATACCAACAGTAAAATATGGTGGTGGTAGTGTGATGGTCTGGGGTTGTTTTGCTGTTTCAGGACCTGGAAAGCTTGCTGTGATAGATGGAACCATGAATTCTACTGCCTACCAAAAAATCCTGAAGGAGAATGTCCGCCATCTGTTCGTCAACTCAAGCTGAAGCGATCTTGGGTGCTGCAACAGGACAATGACCCAAAACACACCAGCAAATCCACCTCTGAATGGCTGAAGAAAAACAAAATGAAGACTTTGGAGTGGCCTAGTCAAAGTCCTGACCTGAATCCAATTGAGATGCTATGGCATGACCTTAAAAAGGCGGTTCATGCTAGAAAACCCTCAAATAAAGCTGAATTACAACAATTCTGCAAAGATGAGTGGGCCAAAATTCCTCCAGAGCTGTAAAAGACTCATTGCAAGTTATCGCAAACGCTTGATTGCAGTTATTGCTGCTAAGGGTGGCCCAACCAGTTATTAGGTTCAGGGGCAATTACTTTTTCACACAGGGCCATGTAGGTTTGGATTTTTTTTTCTCCCTAAATAATAAAAACCATCATTTAAAAACTGCATTTTGTGTTTACTTGTGTTATATTTGACTAATGGTTAAATGTGTTTGATGATCAGAAACATTTTGTGTGACAAACACGCAAAAGAATAAGAAATCAGGAAGGGGGCAAATAGTAATATATATGTATGTGTCTATATGTGTGTGTATAGCTTTGGTTACTGAGTGCAAGGGAAAAATAATAAAATATAGTCGATAAGTTATTAAACAGTAAAACATTAACGTTTTAAGAAGTACAGGTACATTGAGTACTACTGGAGTGGTTGCGGGTAAACTACATTTTAAAGACTGTGTAACACAACAGGTAAGTAGTACTAACAGCAGCTAAAATGTATATGGATCATCTCTCGGTAGTTGATCCCTTTTGAAAGGCGCTACACGATGGCTGTGGTATAGAAATTACATTTTCTATGTGAACGTTCAAATTTCTGCCTCTGGTAATGTGCATTACCAGCAATTAAAGAAAATTAGTTTTGTTTCCTCTGCAGCGTTAAGAGAGAAAGGCTTTGGTTTGGGATAAAAGGAAAAAAGGTGTAAAGAAAGGAAAGTTGCCTTTTTCTTTTATATAGTATAAATAGATGTGTTCGCTGACGATATGAGCGCCTTTTGGGGGCAGTGGCGGTGGGTCTTGTGTAGACTGGTGAGACGTCTCTGCCATTAATCGGTTGTGATGGCACTGTCAGTCCTCCACTCCTGTGCGTGTCTTCATAATCCGAGCTGACGACCTCATAATCGTATGCGTGCAAAATAGAAAGTGCGAATCGCCTTAATATTAGTTCGCCGCGGTGTAGAAAAGGGGTCCGTGTTTGCACTTGTCTGGGCTATAGCTCAGGGGGAGGATGAAAAAAATTAAAAGTGCTCACTTTGACTTGAGGCAAAAGGGCAGTCAGCGTCTCAAAGGCCGGCACAGCTATGCGCGCGCGCCGGCTGCTCGACTTTTGCTGGGCAGGAGACCCCAGTTTTTGCAGACACGTTCACGATATCAAAAGTCTCAGCGCTCTTTGGAGGTCATTCATATATATATATGATATATATATAGATATATATATATATATATATATATATATATATATATACATACACACATACACACACACACACACACACACACACACACACACACACGTGGACAAAATTGTTGGTACCCTTCAGTCAATGAAAGAAAAACTCAAAATGGTCACAGAAATAACTTTAATCTGACAAAAGTAATAATAAATAAAAATTCTATGAAATTTAACCAATGAAAGTCAGACATTGATTTTCAACCATGCTTCAACAGAATTATTTAAAAAAAATAAACTCATGAAACAGGCCTGGACAAAATGATGGTACCCCTAACTTAATATTTTGTTGCACAACCTTTTGAGGCAATCACTGCAATCAAACGATTCCTGTAACTGTCAATGAGACTTCTGCACTTCTCAGCAGGTATTTTGGCCCACTCCTCATGAGCAAACTGCTCCAGTTGTCTCAGGTTTGAAGGGTGCCTTTTCCAGACGGCATGTTTCAGCTCTTTCCAAAGATGCTCAATAGGATTGAGGTCAGGGCTCATAGAAGGCCACTTTAGAATAGTCCAATGTTTTCCTCTTAGCCATTCTTGGGTGTTTTAGCTGTGTGTTTTGGGTCATTGTCCTGTTGCAAGACCCATGACCTGCGACTGAGACCAAGCTTTCTGACACTGGCCAGCACATTTCTCTCTAGAATCCCTTGATAGTCTTGAGATTTCATTGTACCCTGCACAGATTCAAGACACCCTGTGCCAGATGCAGCAAAGCAGCCCCAGAACATAACAGAGCCTCCTCCATGTTTCACAGAAGGGACAGTGTTCTTTTCTTGATATGCTTCATTTTTCCGTCTGTGAACATAGAGCTGATGTGCCTTGGCAAAAGTTCAATTTTGTCTCATCTGTCCATAGGACATTCTCCCAGAATCTTTGTGGCTTGTCCACATGTAGTTTGGCAAATTCCAGTCTGGCTTTTTATGATTTGTTTTCAACAATGGTGTCCTCCTTGGTCGTCTCCCATGAAGTCCACTTTGGCTCAAACAACGACGGATGGTGCGATCTGACACTGATGTTCCTTGAGCTTGAAGTTCACCTTGGATCTCTTTAGAAGTTTTTCTGGGCTCTTTTGTTACCATTCGTATTATCCGTCTCTTTGATTTGTCATCAATTTTCCTCCTGCGCCACGTCCAGGAGGTTGGCTACAGTCCCATGGATCTTAAATTTCTGAATAATATGTGCAACTGTAGTCACAGGAACATCAAGCTGCTTCGAGATGGTCTTATAGCCTTTACCTTTGACATGCTTGTCTATAATTTTCTTTCTAATCTCCTGAGACAACTCTTTCCTTCGCTTCCTCTGGTCCATGTTGAGTGTGGTACACACCATGTCACCAAACAACACAGTGACTACCTGGAGCCCTATATATAGGTCCACTGACTGATTACAAGATTGTAGACACCTGTGATGCTAATTAGTGGACACACCTTGGATTAACATGTCCCTTTGGTCACATTATTTTCAGTCTTTTCTAGGGGTACCATCATTTTTGTCCAGGCCTGTTTCATGAGTTTTTTTTTTTATTAATTCTGTTGAAGCATGGTTGAAAATCAATGTCTGACTTTCATTGGTTAAATTTCATAGAATTTTTATTTATTATTACTTTTGTCAGATTAAAGTTATTTCTGTGACCATTTTGAGTTTTTCTTTCATTGACTGAAGGGTACCAACAATTTTGTCCACGTGTGTATATATCTCAAAATACCCGCGCCTCGCAGCGGAGAAGTAATGTGTTAAAGAAGTAATGAAAAAGAAAAGGAAACATTTTAATAATAACGTAACATGATTGACATTGTCATGAGTGTTACTGTCATATATATGCCTGCCTAAATAAGTCACCCTCGCTGCGCTCTTACTTTTTTACCGTTCATTTAATCATGGCTAGTGGCGGAAAAATTATAAAATGGAAGGAATATTACACTAAGTACGGCTTTACCAAAACAATTATTGATGGCGAATCGATTATTCATAAAGCTTAAATTGGTAGTCTGTTTTTCTGTGTTAACCTCATATTTTTTCATACTTGTTCTCAAACCAAGGTGGTGCGAGGGTAAAATGAATCGGGATGCGCTGATCAATGTAATTGGTGTACCAGGAAATCATGCATTGACAAAAGTTCCCCTTTGCTTGTAATGCAAAGTGTGATTAAATGCGTTATTTTTTAACGCGTTATGGAGCACATGCATCAAAGCTTCTCAGCTATGCTTGTGCTAAGAAAAGGAAAGATTTTAAAAATCAATGTAACAGTCTGTAAGTAGTGCCTGGAGGATTCAGTGTGGAGAAACTCTAGAGACAGCGTGTGTATTAACTTGTGGATTTTTCTGTGAGTATTTGCTGGCAGTGTGACGAAGTTGCTTCAAAAGACGGCGTTAGCCGCGGAGCTCAGCTCAGAGTGAAATGAGGTAAATGGGATGGGAGATGATGACGTGACTCCCCCACCCGCCTTAACTGTCAATCCCCCACAAACACACAGTCTCTCGGAATTTGCATAAGCACACCCCTTCACCTGCAATTTTAACTTAGTTACAAAATGATCAAAACTCTGGTTTATATCCTGCGTCCTCTCATTAAACTTGTATCCTGCATTACCTATATATATATATATATATATATATATATATATATATATATATATATATATACAGGTGCCTGTCGGTCATAAAATTAGATCATGGCAAGGTTGATTTATTTCAGTAATTCCATTCAAAAAGTGAAACTTGTATATTAGATTCATTCATTACACACAGACTGATGTATTTCAAATGTTTATTTCTTTTAATCTTGATGATTATAACTGACAACTAATGAAAGTCCCAAATTCAGTATCTCCGAAAATTAGAATATTGTGGAAAAGGTTCAATATTAAAGACACCTGGTGCCTTTCATTAATTTGTACAACTGCATGCTTTGCAAACATAAATTAATGGTACAAATATAAAACTGAAGACAGACTCACTTTGTCATCACTGCTGGTGAGAGGCGTTTCTTACAAGACACCATTATAAGGCTAGGAGAAGATGTGTGTATACTGTTGCCTGAGTAATGCACGGCACTAATGTCATCTGCACTTTTACCACCCAAGTAAACCTTGGGTCTTCCGCAAGATGCATCTATACCGTTGCCCGAGTGACACTTGCATTTAGTCCCGTTTAGCACTGTTTTTACAGCCCAAGTGATGCTTGGGTCTAACGTTAATTAGGTCAATTTGGCTGTGTTTTTTAAATTCAAACCAGGAGCAAATGGTAGATGTTGCATTTTCTCCTCTAGAAGCATCTATTTTCTGCTTTCCATTAGTAATTGGAGGGAAGGAACTGTTTCTGCCTAGAAGTGCATTCAAAAAAAAAAACTATGGCTGTGAAACTATGGCGGTTTCTGTAAATAATGAAAATATAATCTAAGAATGTACACTACTGAAAATCCTAAATTCTAATAATTTTTAGAATCGCATCGAAGGGGTGAAGATATTTCATGGACCTGGCAGAAAATAGGACTAAAATGTATTTATATATAATATCATGCTTTGACTTCAAGGAATATTTTTCTAAAATGTTCTATCTAAATTGTAATTATATATATATATATATATATATATATATATATACATACATACAGTATATATATATATTAATTATAATATTAAAGACCAATCACCTTGTTCAAGGTAGGATGTGACGCTGAAGCATGTTTGATAAGATGACACTAAACAGGGTTAGGACAAGTAAAACAGTGGCATGCCAACTGACTAATGACTGATCTAGCCAAACAAAGAGAAAATGACACATTACAAATTACAGATAAGCAGTCTAGCAAATTTGTCAGTGCTGTTGCCGTACGCCTCCAGAGTCCTAGGTTTAAGTTCCAACACTGGGTATGTTAATCCTCCCATATCCTAAAGACATTTGTATTCGATTAGTTAGCAGCTCCAAACCAACCCTGTGTGAATAAATGTAAATGAATATGACCAGTAATGGAAAGGATTAGTTTTCATCCAGTTTTGCCATAAAGTCATCCAGTTATTTGGCATACATCTGCTGAATGGACAAAAATGTTTTTTTTTTTTTTTTAGATGAGCAATAACATGTGAAAAAGGAACCAGTCTGCAAAATAGCCAACAGACACTGACACACTTATTTTTAAATAAATTTATAAAATGGGAATTCCAATAACCTGTCACAACTCTGTGTTAACCATAATTTCTTCAGTAATCATATGTAAAAATAAATCTGAATTTCACATAAACTCACCATGGGACTGAATTAATCCACAGCTGAGTGTTTTTTCCAAAGCCAAGAGCTCCAGCTGCTTGGCGTTTTTCAGATCACTGCCAGAACTTCAGATTGTGGCATAGCAGCTTTCTTCTAGCTTTAGTGTCTTGCAGCTTTTCTTTCCAACCTGCAGCTCCCCTGAAAAGTAGACAATGGATTATTCACCTGGTGACTTCAGTCCAAAAAAGCATTCACAGTATAGTGCAAGAATAAGGTATTCACCTCTGAATATATGCTGCATTTATCAATTTCTTTCTAAAGTGAATTTCCATGCTGGGTGCCCTGTAACATGATCATGCACAAAAGCAAAATCAGGAGGTAAAGCCTACATTCATTACATTAGGCAACATTCCTGCAATTGTTGGCAAGTTACTTGGTGTACAACTAAAACCACGGCTTCTAGAAGAAAACAGCATGATGAGACTGCCCAAACAAACAGTATAACATTAACATTTGCACATCTTTCAGAATTCAAGAAATCTGATTAAAACACAAATATTTAATCTATATAATTAATTTAACATTTAATAATTTATGAAACAAATATACAGTACTTAATTTAGGAAAGAACCTTTCTCAAGTTTTTCAAAATCTAAAAATACTGTATTCAGTCACACATTATGCACACAAATCTTATGTTGTCAACAACATTCTGAACAGTTGTTTAACAATTAAATTTAAGGTTAACTATTGGCTCTAATAAAGAAAGTATTCTATCACATACACATGAACATGAGTGGCGGCCTGTCAGGCATAGCTAGTAATTGATTTAGTTCATTCTAATGAATTAATTTTCAATGTGTGACAAAATGTGACTATTCCATCATTGTGTTCTAAAGCTCTTCTGAACTCCAGACTGGGACTTTTACATTCTTCTAACACTGAGCAAGGAGATATAGTTTAATAACATAGTAATTCACTTTAAATGATATGCAAATAACAATCAAATGTATTAATTAGGCCTGGAAAAGTTAATATGTTAATTGTTGCAATTAATGTGGCCTGTTTTAACGCGTTAAAAAATATTGTTGCATCCAAGGCAGGCAACAAGGCAAATGCCTCGGGCAGTGCTTTGGTCAGGGTAGCATTTTCATGTAATTTTTCTTTTTACACTACAAAATAATACTGTAATGATCCGGCCAGAGAATCTGTAGGCCATGGGGCTGGACAGCTACTGAGCACTGTGCTTGCAGAAGGGTGCAGTGCAATATGCTAATGAAACACTTCAGCAGGTTGAAGAGGTCCCAGAAGAAAGGGTGGAAGGTGCTGGGAGATGTGCTTGTTTTTTCGGTACTGGGGATGGAGAGAAGAAGAACAAAGTGTGCAGTAGCCACATGTGCAAGGACAAGAAGGAACAGCATGGTGTGCAGGAACCACGCAAAGTGAACAATCTAGTAGAAGGGAACAAGACCGGTGTGCTTCAGAGCTGAGCAAAAAAGTTGAGGCGTCTCTAACGGGTAGAACAGTGGGACATCGGCTGGGAATCAATCAATAAAAGCTCATCAGTTTCAAGCTCCTGAAACGTGTACTCATGTTGTTCCTCTCTATCTGATGGTGGGTGTTACAATACAAATAAATTTGTACCTAAAGAATTATATACAAATACAGAACTGTATTTATATACTACCTTTAAAAATTTTATGAAATTTTCATTTAAAGGCTTAACATTTTGTATTATGCGGTTCACAATATACCATGTCAATACGTAACAGTGTTGTTCATTTTCTTGATCTACACATACTACTAACAAAGGTGCAGGGAAGTGGGAAGAAAGGTAGGGGAGGTTTATGACAGTCCTGGTGCAATGCTAGAGAAAAGTTGCAAAGGTAAAAATTATGCACTTTTTCATTTCATGTTTCTGTAAAAAGATCAAATTAAAGTCATATCATGTAAGTGTTAAATAAGTTATCTTTGTGTGGCAATAAAACCAAAATAAGTCTCTAGTACCTCTGCATTTAACTCACCAGTTTGTAGTGCTGACTGCCCTAACATAATGACTAAATTCTATGAAATAGAAGTGTAATGATTATCCCTACCCTTGATTCAAGTTTGCAGTATCTTCGCTTCTTTATGCAACATAACCATCCAAGTAACACATGGTGTCAGTTTTTAAGCGAGATAGTAGCTACAAAGATCTTTTTTTAGTGTACTAGGAGTAAAGGTATAGGTCGAGCAGTGCTTTCCAGTTTTTCTGTGGTGCACACTCTCTGCAACCCAAAATAATCCCAAGGCACACCACGATTCTACCAACCACAAAAGCATTTCATCTAACCCGTGTTAAACTGTCTGCAAAAAGGCGATCACAGAGCTGGTTTTATGTCGGCTTTTCCATGTAGTCCCGTCCTCCTCAGACGGGTCTCGACCACCTGAGGAGTGTCTCTCGCTCAGGTCAGGACCCAGGGGCTCTACACCTTTGTAGAGTATAATCATCAAGTCGCTGATGGCGATGAACAATTGAGGATAGTATTGATGGAGTTTTAACACAAGTTGTAATGTATGCCCAATTAAGAGATGATTAATCTTTCAATTAAACCAGTCTTCAGCAGTGCATTCAAAGTCAACAGTCATTTCGATCGTTTAATTTTTACTTTGGCACATCTGTCTTTCATATGCTATGCCAGTCTCAGAATTAATACATTGGCCTTATTTTCTTACTGCCTTCTTTTCAACTTGACTTTTAAAAAGACATTCAAATTCAGGCTGTATTTTGTTAAAAGATCAAGTTTAAGGTCACTGTTTAAGTTTAAATTATGCTATTAATTCTTTTGTGTTGATTCCACATTAAATTTGTGATTTAGTGTATATATTTCCTTCATGCTTTATGTATTCATTTTATAATTACATTTTTTAAAGTTAGATTAATTTCCAACATTTATGCAATTAGTATTTTTTTAATCCCAAGAGCTCTAGAATTAATCAGAGAAACCTAGTGACATTTCTTTTACCATTTCTTTAGTTACTTTATTTAGTTAATATACTCAATCAGTGGTAACTCCTAAAAATTAAAAACTAACATACACAGCATACTGTTACATCACAATTCAGATGCCATGAATATTTTTTTTGCTAATTAATACATAATTTAACTTAGCATAAAATATGGCATCTATCATTCAGTGCACACATTACTACTCTGTATCAGACGTGTTTTTCAAAGGTGAGAGATACTGGAAGTGTGATTGGCCTTCTCACCACAGAGAATACAAAATAAATGTATACAGAGTTGACTAGTGCAATGCTTTATTCACATGCTATTCACTTCATTTTATTTTCAACCTGCAGTTAATTCAAAATACCACAAGTATGTATCATTAAGAGAACAAGTATGCACAACAATAGGACTTATTTTCACGTCTAAACACCGACTTGCAATTACGTTTAGGAAAAAAAAATGTATGTATGTATTTATGTATATAATTTTATTATGTACAGCCATATCAGGAGCTGCCTGAGTAAGTGTGACTCTGTGCCCAACTGAAGTCTTCATTTTAAAATGTAAGGGTTTGGAAGGTAAAGGTTATAATTACTACATTGGATTTCATTTTAAAGACCTGCATATTTTGTTTAGAAATTATGTTTTAAATAGGTCAGATCAGCTGAAGTACTGTTGGAGGAATTCTGTTTTTAATCCTTATGTCATTTGGTCACACTGTTAACTTGGTATGTCTGACAACAGAATGCTACTCTAGTGTAACTAGAAAACTTGGCCACGAACAGCTACTCACACAGCACAATACTATCCAGTTAATTTTAATTGGTCCATAACTTTAATACAATCTATTCACATAAGGCACACTTACACTTGGGGCTGAATGAAAACACAATAATCATCAACACATAATTATCCAATATTTTTAAATCCTTCAAAACAATAATAGTTTAATAGGTCAATAAATTATTTTCATTATACACGACTACATAAGACTTTTTTTAGCCTACTTGCATCAGCGCTTGCTGTTTATTTGTGGCTGTAGGATCAAAATAATGCTTTGCTCCATTATGTATCAAGTCAATTCCTGCAAGACCCAAAGGATATATGTTGGAATGAGTGCCACTAAATGTCAATCAAATGTTGTGTTAATTCAGTAAAATGCTTTGTCAGAAAGAGGTATTATATGGTCAAACATCCTGACAATTAAAAAAATAAATAAATAAAATATAAACAATAAATGTATGGATTTTTTTTTTTTATCTGCCAGTTTTGTGTTTATTGTAAATGTCAGCACACAGTCTATACTTCTATAACAACATTTGATTAAGGAAGTCTTGCTTACAGCTTATTGCAGGGGTGCCCAACTCCATTCTAACCCTTTTCTTAATTAGTGACCTGTTTTTGCTGCTAATTAACTTGTTTTAAATTCATTTTAATTGACTTGCTCTTGAAGACTCAGACCCCACAATTGTTTCTTTTTCCTTAATTAGCAGACAAACAATAATGAGATACAAAATGAGCCAAAACAGGGCCAGCAAACTGTGACCATCATACAATATCTGAAAATAAAGAAAGGTGAAGGTCTCAGGAATGCTGATCTGCTCTTAGCAAAGAGAAAAAGCACAATTTCGGAAATGTCTGCTATTGCACAATAAGAGCAGCAACAAGCCATGGAATTAAAGAACGGGTTTAATTAACGACAAGACTCAGTGCCTCATTAAGCAGCTAGTTGGAGTGAAATTGGTTGGAGTTTGAGGCCCTGACTTAGTTGGTCTTCTGTTTGGGTGCCATTTAAGGATAGAAATGAAGCAATTCAGAGGAACAATGAAGAACTTTAGACAAACATTTCTTAAAAACCAAGGCAATTAAAATTAATTCAAAAAAAGTTTATTAGCAGCAAAAACAGATCACTAATTAAGAAAAGGGTTAGAATGAAAACCTGCAGCCACTGCAGCCCTCCAGGACTGGAGTTGGGCACCCCTGGCTTATTGCATAAATAAATTTAAAAATACCCCACTGCAACTAAAGAGAAGCTGGTTTCTTATCAATGACTATTTAAAACTATTCCCATGAAAATGATTTTACTTTTTACTTTATTAAAACCACAACTTTAAACATCCTTTCAATGCTCGTGTCTTCATAATCCAGCTTCTGGAATATATTTATGTCTTCATTCTCACTGGCTGCAGTGCTAGCATAGTAATAACGTATTCAATGTGTGTGCTGAGTGCGTGTTATTTCCATCGTCCCGTTTACTGTTCGCTATGTGTATGTCAGTGAATGTTGTCCCCATAAGTGCAGAGGGGACGAATGAGGGAGAGACCACAGCCCCAGGATGGAAAGCACCTGTTCACATTCAGTTACATCAGGCTCTTTACTATTTCAACGATCAGGAGAGAAAGAGGAAGAGAGAGGAGGAAGGAGAAAAATTGAGATTTCATTTAATGACAACAGATCATCAATTCCTGCTATTTTTTACATTGCGTATTGCAACCAGCTTGTTTCTCATTCCGCTGGATTCACTAAAACTCAATTATCGCTAGAAACCCCGGGTTGGACTTCTTTATCCACCATATGCCGTGGAAACATGGTGAGATTGTTCCATTTATTTGGGAGATTCAAATGAATCAATTTTATCTTGATCAGTCATCCGTATTCAAGACAGTAATATACCCGGACGTTCATTTTCATTTCAGTAGGCATTCATTATTGTTATTTGTGTTTATTATATGTTACAGGGACAAGGGAGAGTTTGTTATTATATACATGGTCTTTTCACGTTACTGCTTTGGTGGAGGGATAAACATATTCTACTATATATATATATATATATATATATATATATATATATATATATATATATATACTACATGTGGAAAATTGTGTTTAATTTAATATATTTATACACCTATTTTACATATCTGCTTTCGTGTGCTTGTGTTTAAACCGTCGATTGAGGGGAAAATATTATTTGTTAGAGGTACTGCCTTGGTATATGTAGGTTCGTCTCAGTAATTCATCCAGGCCACAGGTCTTGGTAGTGTAGCTGCCGACTGTGTTAGGGGTCAGCCGTTACAAATGACCATTTAAAACCATTCCCATGAAACTGATTTTACTTTTATTTTATTAAAACCACAACTTTAAACACCCTTTCAATGCACAGGCCTTCATAATCCATCTTCTGGAGTATATTTATGTCTTCATTCTCACTGGCTGCACTGCTAGCAGAGAGCATTCAAAACAGTGAACTATAGTATAAAAAAAAAAAAAATCTCACACCTTACACCTCAAACTCTTATGTCCAATGTCATGAAGTATTAAGTAAGATTCTTTCAGAAGACAGTCTCTGCTTTAATCCATGTGCACATATATTCAAAAACTAGCTGACAGAAATTATAGTAATTTCAATATTGTGAAAACACATACGCAGTTGAACAAAGTAAAAGACTCATATGTTGTACCCAACGATGCTGGTTAACTATCTATGAAGAGAGAAGAAGTGAAAGTTAAGTGCTATAGCGTATCAGGTAATTAGCAGTCAAGCTAATTCACATTCTGGCTTGATGATACAGTCAGAAAATGAGAGTCATGAAAAAGAAGCACAACTTTACAAAAAGTATGTATTTTAATATGTTTCACTTACAGTACATTCAAGTTACTTACAGGAAGCACTGCTAAGGATAAATATGGATGTATATTCAATTTTGTTTGTATGATTATTAACATTTTATTATTATTATAATTCTTTGTGTATTCTATTGGAATGTATTTTAATTTAAAAGTAATTTTTCTATTGAAATATCCATAAAAATTATGTACTATATCTTGCAATAATTATTGCTAAGGTTCAAAAACACTTTTTTCCTTTGTGTTAAATTTTTTGGCTGTATCTCACATAACAGTGTAGGATCTGTAATCATTCTTTCTCTGAGTGACTGACTCTCCTGGCCAAATGGTGTCTGTGCATCTCTAGCCTCATCATCTCCCCAAGGTGCTTTTAGCATGAGTGAAAACATGGTAGCCCATCTTACAGCATGCTACTGCCAGAGACTCCATACAGATAAGTATTTCCATTCAAATAATTATAAATGAAAAATGAAACCGGCTCTTCACTCTTCAAGTCTATAAATATATTGCTAGAAGTTTACATTCATATAACTGTTTGTGGTTACATAAACTGCAAAAAGGTCTTCAAAATCTACAGATAGGTTGAACATGGATGACCCTGTAATGTACAAAAGTGGTCTGATAGATGGACTGGGTAAATTATTAAAAAAAAAAAAAATACAAAAAAGGGCAATACTGTATATACAAATAAACATACAAATGTATATTTTTTAATCTATATACATAAATTTCCATTATCAATGTTAAACCCTTATGTGTCATAGGTTAAGAACAGTAACTCAAACATCAATGTGCAGGTTAACTAAGTAAGATGTTCCCCTGCTGCCTCCTAAAGAATGTCAAGTGAATGAGGTGAAACTGAAATATTGACATTGCCAATAATTGATACAGTTAACAAATGAAACAGTTCTGAATTGCGTCCATTCCAGCAAGTGTGTAATTATTAACAGTATTCATTTTTTAAATGAAGTTAACAATTTATCTGTAAAACACAATATAAATACTTTAATGCATTTCATCATGAAAGTGATATCAAGTATAAATCTAAGGATTCAATATGCGCAGAGAGCTGGAATATCATAAATCTAATGTGTTCTGTGTGGGAATTGCTGCTTGCCGCTGCTGTCAGTTCAGGAAGAAGCCCAAGAAGCACGTAGCAATTAACAAGTGGGTTGGTTTTATGATGAAGTTTATGACGGTCTACTTAAATGATAAAATAAACTACAAGATTTAAAGTGGAATTTACACTTTAATCACAAAAAAAAAACCTTTAAACTGTATCCCTATTTTTTTACGCTGCCATACATTCTGATGCTAATGTGAAGGTGCAAAAAAAAAAAAAAAAAATTGACGTCACAGAAGATGGTATGTGAGACCTTTAAAATGTATTCTGTCATTACATTGGGGAATATGCAAAGCTTGCATATAAAAGCACCACAAAAGCATTTTTATGTAGGCATTTTGCTTTACCACACCAAACCATTCAAACATTGAAGCATGCACATTGATCCTGTAAGATCTGCAAAGCGGCTTTCTGTCACATGTTTATACTAAACAGAGACTCTAACGTCACATTCCAACTTGATCACACTGCACCTCCCGACTTTCTGCAGGTACTGCAACTCGTGCGTGCATCACGTTAATTTCTGAAGATATGCTCAGAGAATGTGTGACAGCCATGATGTGTGCGTGTACGCATTTTGAGTATGAAGTATAAACCAGCCCTTACTGATACAAAATTATGACTGAATTCTTTCTTATTTGTTCATCAAACTTTGTTGCATAGTAAACTGTAAGCATTTAAAATGTTGATTTTAACAATATGAAGCTGTATAAAAAAGACACGTAACTAAAACTATAGGTCAGTTGTAGGGTGCTATCAGCTTGAGATGATCCAGTCCTGATTTGGTGTTATTACATGTTTATAGTAACAAGACTAACTTTCAGGTTAAGCACTGTTGCAGTGTACCCCAGAGATGTGGACTAAGACTAAGTGCAGTTGTAGTGTGCTTCTTTGAATCAAAGAAAGGGAACAAAGTTATGCACTAATTTAGACCACCCTTGTGAGTAATTTTAGCACTCTTGGTACAGTCACAAAATTCCACATGCATCAGAGATACTTACACACATGAAAAAGCATCTTGAGATCTCTCACAAAAATTATATAGAGCTTGTGCACTACTGTGAAATTTGCGTTGCAATGAGACATTGTTTATGAATATTGTTTACTCATTGACTAGGTGTTTATAGACTGATTAATTTGGTTATTAGGAAAAGTTGGGTACATAACGAATGATAAACAGCAACTCTTCTGAATTATCTACACAATTGGAAAATGAATTACAGCAAAGCCAGATTAAGACCCCTGGGTGTCAAAGGCATATATTTATACTATATGAATATAACATATAAAATAAAATGAGTGATGAGGTGATTAACCTCCCTCAGTTCCCCAAGATTTAAATGCACCGTTACTCATACATCTTTCTCCCTTGAGGATTTAAGTAAGTGGTCATTTGTATGCGTGTTGCATGAAAGACTGTGAAGTACCACTGAAACAAAAAACTGCTAGCAAAACTTTTTTACTCTCAAGGATCCTTGACCATCAAACATCCAGGCTGTACATTTAGGTCACCCTGATGATAGGTAATGAGTTACACAGAGACAATTATGCTTCAGATAGGATTCTAGTAGCATGTCTTGTTCTCTTTACTTTCCGTATAGAGATTTCAAGGTCTTTTCCTATGTTTGAAGTGAATAACATTTACAATAACATCTGAGTTACTTATTTTCATTTGATGTAGCTTAACAATTGAAATGATTTTTATTAAGTTTTCATGAGAATGTACTTTTTCAATGTGCTCTGCCCCTTTGTTGAAGAGGAATGAGTAGCACCACATCATTAATTAAGAGTAGGAAAGATATTAATTGCTGGTGTGTTGCCATTAACCGGTAACCAGCTGAGCAAAGGGAGGAGAAACAAAAAGCCAAAACAAAACTAGCTAAGGAATTATTAAACTTGGTACTGATCTTGTTCCTCTATTCATTGGGACAGCACTTAGACCTAAGGATTATCTCTAGTTTCTGACTTTGGTTATAGCAGAAGTGTTTTTGGCACAATTTCCATAGAAAGAAAGAAAGAAAAAAAAAAAAAGACATTGCATCATTGATGTCCTTTTGTTTGTGTAAAAGATCTCATGTTTTTCTTTGAATCATAAACATGTATTGTTATATTTATTACTTATAGGCTACTGTTTGCAATAAAGTGTTTAAATTTAATAAAAAAATATATTTTTTTTAAAAATCTCACCATTTATTGAAATGTAAGAAAGTTTCTTTCCTGGAAACATTTTTTTCCCAAATGTCTTTCACAGAAAAGAGGAAAACTAACATTTACTCCCAGCAGTCGTTTATCCTGAAATGTTAGTACTGTACCATTTTAAAATTTGTGCTTTTCAGTACTTTTCCAGAACTGGACCTTCGTCCTTTTGCACAGAATATCAGAGGTGCCACACACCCATTTCCAGAAACCACATGAGAACCAATAAACTCTCCCAATCCATCTACTGACTTCATAGGATGAGTCACCAGAGACATGAATGTCATTGCCGAGGTAAGTAAACCTCTCGACAAGATGAGCACTCTCTCCACACACAGACACATTGCTGATGGCCATGCCCAAGAGGTCATTAAAGGACTGAATCTTGGTTTTTACCCAGGACATTCAGACTCCATTCTCAGTCTCTCAAGAGCCCTGATCAGAGCCTCCATTGACTCTTCGAAGATCACAGCATCTTCAGCAAAGTCAAGACAGTGAATCTTTCGTAACCAACAGATGCCCCACTGCCGTTGGACCCCACAACCTTTCCCAACACCTAGTCCATTCAAGCAATGAACAGGGTGTGCTGTCATCATGTAAAATTAAATTTTGCCTGTGCTGCTGATCCAGCTGTTTTTTTTTTATGCTTTCCTGCAGGTGCCTCAGTAGATCTTTGTAATGCTGATTAATAGTCAATCCACGAGGAAACTATTTATTACTAATTAACTCAATTTGCTAAAACATGATCATTGTTGTTTATATATTCAATAGGACTGGACATGCTTTTTTCAGCTAGAAGAAAAAAAAATCATTAAAGTCACATGTACGATTGCTGAATAAATGTCAGAAGTACACAATCAACTCATCACAATGGATTAATAAAGTATCTATCTATCTATCACTTGGCAAACTGATTAACAAGACTGTACAGGGTGTTTCAGATCTAATTATGCATCTCTTAATGCAATGCAGGAAAACAGTACAATTTCGGGTGACTGGCGCTACCAGTCTGGTCAAATATTTTGTTGATTTGGGAGACCTATGCCCTGCAGGTGGTCCAAATTCCTCCAACATCCTGTGTTGCACATTGTTATAGCGTAATGAAAATTGCACAATTAGATCTGGACCACCCTATAGGTATACAATACCTAGCCGCTTATTTTATAATTACTCACTAATCCCAAGCCATCGACTAATACCAGGATGGTAGTATAACCACCTCTGGTCAATTCAGTAGATGCAAATCAAAGAGTTATAGAAAAGTATGAATTTTGGACAAATAAATGTAAGGTTAAAATGAAGTTAACTATCGAGGAATAAAAGCAAATAGTGTAAAGATTATTTCTTTAGATAGACATATAAAAATGATATTTTATATATTAAAACATTTACTGTTTAATCTGAGTGAGGAGGAAAAATATGATGCAGTGTTTTAGCTTGAATTAACAATGGAATTCTATATCTGAACATGTAATAGAAGCTTCCAGGAATTTTAAGGTTGTCTGTAAACAAGTTTTTGGTTTATCCTTTTATGATTAACCTGAATACATTTTTCTAGATTTTTGTTAGACATCAATGTTTTTCTGGAGTCACAGGTGTAGTAAGTAATGTGAAAAACCTGAAGATACATGAGACTTTTAAAATAAACTAAACAAAGACCTGACTAAAAATTGGAATTATTGAACTGAACATATATACGGTATATTATCATGAATGCATATGAAGAATAAAGCAACAAACCCATAAGCTGTTTTTTATTAAAATGACAAGACAATATTTTTCCACAGGGTGTTAACTGTTTAACTGGTGAAACAATCCATTTGAGTTAACTAATCAAAGCTTGTCACCTTCTGTTCATCAAATATTTCTAAGTTACATTTACTAATAAAACTCAGTAAAATAAGAGCAACATGATGCAAGTCCATACATCTTTTTTTTACTCAAGAGACATGTTTAAGTCAGACAATTTCATACTTTCAACCACACAAAAAAAGGAACGACATGAATCTAATTTGGTCCTGTATAACTGTATGCAATCTTTTTTGATCATTTAGCCAATTAGGGAGAATACTACAACACATCTGTTTAATAAAATACTATATTAATAGGTGGTCTAAGGGTCTATTTAAATGAAGAACACATTTTACAAGGCAAAAAACACATACTACAATTTAAAAAGTTGTCAGTTCTCATGCACATACTGAATTAGTTTAATAACCATTTCATAATCCAATTGCACATTTTAATTACACTAGTATATAAAATGTATTAATGAGACTTAAAGCAATTAGGAAGAAAATTCTACAAACCAAAAAAAAAAAAAATACAGGAAATGGTAAGACTTCCTTCAAACAATTTTCAACTAGTCTGTCTCCTTTTGCTTAAGAATAATCACAGGCACATTTTACCCAATGAAAGGACAAACTTATTATACAGCAACAATGCACCACTCAATAAAAAATAAAGCAGTGGATGGAAAAGGCTTTGTACACATATTCGTAAACGTATAAATAACAGAAGGCAATACATCCCAAGTTATGCTGTACTTTTTACTTCACAGATGTATAGTATTTCAAGGTTTATTTCAAAATCACCACAATAAGCTCTATATAATATCCCAAATTTAATTTTATTCATAATGAAGGTACATTATTCTCAAGTGTGAGTACCCAATTGTACATCAATAGTAGTTAACTGTCAACCTAGGAAATGCTGAAGCACTTTCACTTCTCCTGTTTCCTACACTTGTGTGCTATATGATCTTCCTGGTAGGTCCACCTTCTCCTTGTGAGTCTACCTTGGCAGCTTTTGTAATTTTTCCCCACACAGTAATTCTCAAATAAGATATCTAGATAGTATTGTGCCAAATATATTTTAACTGATTGTATATATTTCTAAACACTAATTTTCCTTGTCTTTTTAACATTTTTTCCTAAACATTGTGAAAAAAGTTAAAAAGTCAATGAAAATCAATCATTTCTTTATTGCTTTCAAGCACCATAATTCTACTTTTTGACCATTAATTTCTCTGAGCTATAAAATACCACAGTGCCAACTAGCTTCTTTTTTAATGTACTGCCTATGAAACTCCATTATCTACTAAACCTCTTTAGCCTAAAGTGAAATGACCATTTACTTCACCTAGCTATCTTGTATCCCATAACCCATTTTCAAACCCCCTTATCTAATTCAAGATCTTGGGGTGGGAGGTTGCAATGTGGGGTGCCTATTCTAAGAACTTGAAGCACAACGCTAAAGACACCCTTAACAGAATGTAAGTCTACTGCAGGGTATACTCACACCCACACAGGACCAATTTAGGGTTGCCAATTAAGTTAAAATAAACCTAAAATCTTTGTAATGTGGGAGGAAACACAGGACAAATCCACACAGACACAGGAAAAATGCATAAACTTCAGACAGGCAGTGCCCCAGGCCAAGATTTAAACTAGGGGCACTTAATGTCTACCACATTTATGTTGCATTAAAAAGAAAAAAAAATGTCCAAACCAAGACATCTCGGCTTAACTACTCAATAACGTCACCTTGAATAAGAAATACATTTACTTTCTATCATTATATCATAGATTTGCATGCCAGATGTCATTCTGTTATAAAGTGAATTAAGCCTATTACTAAATGGGCAGATCTTTGAACCTACTCCATTGCCTGCAAATGTGGCATAATTCTCTAACAAATGTCTTCCGACTGTAATTCTGTTCACAAATTATTCCAATGCTTCCAACACTGTCATCTTTTGCAGTTCAAGACAGAACCTGTTATGACACTACATTTTTTTTCAGATAAAACTCCCACACAACGAACATGATTTTTACTTGGTAAAGAGAAAACTAACCACGAACCAGCAGACATATACAAAATTAGTTCCAATTTTCTTGCTTGCGTACACAGAAAACTTTCTCCACTTATATTAAAAGGAATTAGTCCGCAACCACGATGGCTCCAATAAGGGCAGACAACAGTTCGTTAAAAACTGCTGAATGTCACGAAAATGCAAAGCATGGTGCGGCGTCCCACTGGTCAAGACAAAATTACAGCACGAGGAAAAACCACACGGAAAAAAACATAGGGTTGGAAAGAACAGATGCAAAAAATACACTGGAAAAGAAAGGCTGCCTAGCAAGCGAAAGTGCAGAGCACACCACGGCAAGCGACAACGCACACACCTGAGAGTGGGTCAATGGCATTTAAAAGGGAAGCGGAGAAATGAAGTTAATCCTGAGAGGGTACGCGAGCCACTCTCTGGCGATTTGCCAAAGTAAACAAACTGTACCAGAACACAATCTTACAAGGGGACTGTGAGGAAAACGTCCTGGCGACGACACAAACTCGCCCTACAGTGCTGTCCAGTCAGTCACTTGGGAGCACTCCCGCGTGCTCCGGGGTCAACCAGAGCACTTTTACCCCCAGGCACGAAAACAGAGAGGAAGGGAAAAAAAAGAGTAACAAGAGTAGCCTTCGCTGTTTGGGATGTCGCGATATGACCTTAAATGTATTTCATCTACTTACTCAAATATTCAACTAGACCTTTCACTGTTCCTCAAAATGTTAAGTCCGCCGAGCCGAACCGATCCGATCCGAAGTCCGCAGGAGCCGTTAAGCAAAACTTACATTCCATACGCTTCCGAAGAGCTGCAGCAGTTTCGTGACGTCAGGAGTCTCACCGACACGCCCCTTTGAATCTCAGTGGAGTCGGATTTCCCATTTGGCTACTCTTAAAGGGCCATGACTGAACTCTTATTTATTTTTTTTTTTTGCGCGAGAAAAGCAAAACTTTATCAAATTATTTGTAACTGGATATACATACAGTACACACAAACACTATACACACTTATAACACATGTGCATATTATCTACCTGTGTATATGTAATTATGTATACCTAACAGATATATATTTAGATAAACGTATATGCCTATACATTATTATGAAAAATAGATCATCAGTAAAGCAATAGGCGGCACAGTGGTAGCACTACTTCTTCGCAGAAGAGAGACCAGAGTTCGCATCCATGTATGGAGTTTGCATATTCTCCATATGTCTGTGTGGGTTTTCTCCAGGTACTCCATTTTCCTCCCACTGTCCAAAGACGTGCCTGTTAGCTAGATTGACAACACTCAATCGGACCTAGTATGTGTGCCCTGCGATGGACTGGCGTCATTTCTAGGGTTTGTTCCTGCTTGCACCTTCACTAACTAGGAAAGTCTCCAGCCACATCACAACTCCGGTCAGAATTAAGAGAGTTAGAAAATGAAATGACATCTCAGTTATACAATGAAAAATGGCACCTGCTGACCCAAACAGCACAATGAGTTGTAAATTCTTAGTTATGTTCCAAATGGAGTGAGCTACTCATTCATCCATCATCTAACCTGCTTATCTAGTTCAAGACGATCCTTTCAGTATATGACACGACTCAAGCAGCAGCCCAGGAAAGTGTTCATGTTCATTACATCACTCTTTGCCCATTTATCTATTTATTTTAAAAAATTCTTACAGGTGTAAAGGTAGTACAGTATAAGTTTTCTGGCAGGTTTGAATTGTCTTTGAGACTGCAAGTGAGCCATGGGATAGGCAAATATCTGAAGATGCAGGATAGGCTTCAATTCAATTCAATTCATTTCAATTGTCCCAAGAGGGAAATTTGATTTGTCAGAAGGTTTTACAGAGAGACCACTGCATAAAACATATCAACACAGCCATCAAACAAACTCTATACATATTAACATAGAAGTGAGCAAGCATGGAGAAGCATTAGCTCAAATATACATATATTCTTGTATTAATGTATTTTCTTATTTGCCATCTTCTTATTATTATAGTTATTAGCAAATAGACTACAAGAATGTGTAAATAATGAAGGCTGGCAGTTTGAGCGCTTACAAGTGCATTGTGCCATTCTTTTCAGTTAATAATAATGAGTGAATAAAGCTATTGTAATAATAATAATCTGCATATCCTTTTCCATAAAAACACCTGTAAACCTTCTTTTGCCCATCCCTGTATTATCTATAAAAATTAAATAAACATTTGGGCTTAATGGAGGATTGCTGCAAATGATTGCTTTTCATCCCAAGATTCAAGTCTCTGGATGTATATTAAAGTTGAACTCATTTTATATTTATAGCAGTTGGAATGCAAGAGTATTTGGACCAGTTGCTCATTGTCCTTGGGACCTTGAACTTGTGACCTGATGGCAACAACTGATAATCTGAATGTAGTGAGTGAGTCCTGTCTGACAGAATGCACTCTGCTTTCTGTAATAACTGTTCATTAAACAGGTCTGAGAAATGTGACTGTTGAGTCCTTGTTATTTTACTGCTTGATTTTACAATTTGATTTATTCTGTTTTTTGCTTCCTGCAACTTTCTACTCAAATTTTTAGTTTTAAATAATTACTCCATAAGAATAATAGCAATTACTCCTTTTTATTAAGTATGTATTATTATAATGAATTATTTATATTATAATGACTGTTCAATTTTGTTTTGTAATAGATTTACACTGACACAGCCCTACTTTAAATGCAATACATTGATAATATATTGTATACAATTACATATTATATATATGGGACCCAGTGTTGCTGAGATAGGCTTCTGAACTTTACAACTCTGAACTGGATTAAGCATGTTAGAGAAAGTTGCATTATTATGTAGAGAAATCAAGATATATATATTCAAACACACACACACACACACACACACACACACACACACACACTTGAGTTACAGAAGGGCACACTGCCTGCACAAACAAAGGTTAGCCCCTCGTATCAGTATGCACCCGGTATTGTAACTTAATACAGCAGCTGTGCCTGATTTGTACAGAACCCTTAAGACACTTGCTGTTTAGAATCTGTCAAGTTTATTTCTGGCATTCTCCTTGTGTTTGACTCTAGAGCATTTTTTTTGTAATGGCTGTTTTGCCAAGTTGGATGCTTGATTATTTATTATAATTTAATTAGTTCTGTAAAGTGCCATTTGATGGTGCATGCTGTTAGTCATACTAAATCAAGTAAAGGCTGACTGGCTGGACTGTTGATACAAACAGCCAATTATACATACATGTAATTTACATATTGTTAAACCAGGATATTCCTGTTTTATCGCATACAGGTAAATGCTTTTGAATTACACAAGGACTTACAACGTGATTTGTAGAAGGAAGGTGCTATTAAAAAAAAAAAGTGAATGTATGCATATATACAGTAAGAAGGTATACTGTAGATTCTTTACAGCTAGACTCTACTACACAGAAGCAGATATATTGTAGTCTCTCACTTTTTAAGTACTAACTGTAAAGTACAAAAAAAGAAAAACAATAACTGACCTACATCTCGAGTCTCTTTTTTTTTTCTTAATATAATCATGGAACTATTTAGCCTCCAAACTAAGCAATGTTGCCTAGCATACCCTCCTGGCTAGCACTCACATCATTTAAATGAATCCTTTGTCCTGTCTATCACCAAAGGCAAACATATTTAGAGGCTATATCAAACCACATTCAAAGGATTAAATCCAGTAGACTGCAATAATACTCACCTCATATAAGTATTATTCAGAAACATTAACAACAACACTCCTAACTGCACCTTCCTCACCTTCTTACCCAAAGAGTAAAGACATTATTTTAGAGTCACTTATTTATGCTAAGGCTGCCAGTTGAATAGTGTAATATACAGTCATATGAAAAAGTTTGGGAACCCCTCTCAGCCTGCATAATAATTTACCCTACTTTCAACAAAAAAGATAACAGTGGTATGTCTTTCATTTCCTAGGAACATCTAAATACTGGGGTGTTTTCTGAACAAAGATTTTTAATGACGCAGTACTTAGTTGTATGAAATTAAATCAAATGTGAAAAACTGGCTGTATAAAAATGTGGGGCCCCTTGTAATTTTGCTGATTTGAATGCATGTAACTGCTCAATACTGATTACTTGCAACACCAAATTGGTTGGATTAGCTCATTAAGCCTTGAACTTCATAGGCAGGTGTGTCCAATCATGAGAAAAGGTATTTTAGGTGGTCAATTTCAAGTCGTGCTTTCCTTTGACTCTCCTCTGAAGAGTGACAGACAGCATGGGATCCTCAAAGCAACTCTCAAAAGATCTGAAAACAAAGACTGTTCAGTATCATGGTTTAGGGAAAGGGTCCTTAAATCACAGTCCTGGCGAGCCGGAGTGGCTGTATTTTTTGTTCTAACCCAGTTGCTTAATTAGAAAGCAATCCTTGCCAATAATTTAATTTCATGGCTTGTCAGTGCTTTAACTGTGCTATGTAAGGTAATTCTCATATCCTAGATTTTCTTCCCCTTTCTAAGGATATCATTCAAATGATTTGAAGGCTAAAATAGACGAGTAATTCTCAGTCCTTCACTTTTTTCTCTTCACTTTCCTTCCAAGTATTTAATTAAACCAAACAGTTCATGTTAAGTGCACACAGGTATAAATGGTAACAAGATAAATGGAGAAATGGTGGTCTCTTTTGTTATTTGCATGTAATTGCTAATTTGGAGCAATTAAAAACCAAGAATACCGCTGTTTATGACTAAAATACGTAATAAGGGTTCAAAATCTTAATGAGTGAGGTAACTAAAGTGAAGCAGAAGTCTTAATTGAGCAATAAGTGCTTCTTATTAAGCAATTGGGTTGGAGCAGAAACCTGCATCCACTGCGGCCCTCCAGGACCGTGATTGAGGACCCCTGGTTTAGGGGAAGGCTACAAAAAGCTATCTCAGAGGTTTAAACTGTGAGTTTCAACTGTAAGGAATGTAATCAGGAAATGGAAAGCCACAGGCACAGTGGCTGTTAAACCCAGCCGGTCTGGCTGGCCAAGAAAAATACAGGAGCGGCATATGTGCAGGATTGTGAGAATGGTTAAAGACAACCCACAGATCACCTCCAAAGACCTGCAAGAACATCTTGCGGCTGGTGGTGTATCTGTACATCGTTCTACAATTCAGCGCAAATTGCACAAAGAACATCTGTATAGCAGGAAGATGAGAAAGAAGCCCTTTCTGCACTCACGCCACAAACAGGTCACTTGTTGTATGCAAATGCTCATTTAGACAAGCCAGATTCATTTTGGAACAAAGTGCTTTGGACTGATGAGACAAAAATGGAGTTATTTGGTCATAACAAAAAGCGCTTTGCATAGCGGAAGAAGAACACCTCATTCCAAGAAAAATACCTGCTACCTACTGTTAAATTTGGTTGAGATTCCATCATGATGTGTGGCTATGTGGCTAGTTCAGGGACTGGGGCCCTTGTTAAAGTCCAGGGTCAGATGAAATCAACCCAATATTAACAAATTCTTCAGGATAATGTTAAAGCATCAGTCACAAAGTTGAAGTTACGCAGGGGTTGGATATTCCAACAAGACAATGACCCACAACACTGTTCAAAATCTACAAAGGCATTCATGCAGAGGGAGAAGTACAATGTTCTGGAATGGCCGTCACAGTGCCCTGACTTGAATATCATTGAAAATCTATGGGATGATTTGAAGCAGGCTGTCCATGCTCGGCAGCCATCAAATTTAACTGAACTGGAGAGATTTTGTATGGAAGAATGGTCAAAAATACCTCCATCCAGAATCCAGACACTCATCAAAGGCTATAGGTGGTGTCTAGAGGCTGTTATATTTGCAGAAGAAGGCTGAACTAAGTATTGATGTAATATCTCTGTTGGGGTGCCCAAACTTATGCACCTGTCTAATTTTGTTATGATGCATATTACATATTTTCGGTTAATCCAATAAACTTAATGTCACTGCTAAAATACTACTGTTTCCATAAGGCATGTCATATATTAAAAGAAAGTTGCTACTTTCAAAGCTCAGCCAATGATAAACAAAAATCCAAAGAATTTAGAAGGGTTCCCAAAAATTTTTATATGACTGTAAATGGGAAAAGCCAGACAGGTTTCATTATGGCTAAAACTACCACAGCTTTACTTGATTTTGATGCTTCATGTTTTGTTTTAGAAAATTCTCTCAAATGTGGGGTACTGTCCCAAGAAAAGATGGCAAAAGGTGTGTGCTATAAGAATACTTTAT
Source organism: Polypterus senegalus (assembly GCF_016835505.1). Lineage (NCBI taxonomy): Eukaryota > Metazoa > Chordata > Cladistia > Polypteriformes > Polypteridae > Polypterus > Polypterus senegalus. The sequence continues at coordinate 28,694,051 of NC_053164.1, forward strand.
TACTGCCAGTGTTGAAACATTTCAGGGAGGCATACATTTGTTTATATTTGAATGCCCACACAGGGCTGTGGGCTGGTGTGACCAAATGGCTTTGGTCTGTTTGAATATTACACAAAATTAATAACCATGTTCATTTGTCACATTCACAATTTTACAGTACAATGGCAGTGAAATGTGAGTATGGTAAATACAGCTCTGTTCACTGAGCATAAACCAAATTGTATCAATATATGTAATAATATAAGTTAAATGCAAAAAATGCAAAAACCTTAGTCACAGTACAATAAATATAAAGTGCAGATGCAGCATAAAGTGACATAATTTGCATAATATAAAGTATGTATAGCCTTGTACAGGTAATAAAAAAAACATGACAAAAATATGATAATGATTAAGTAGAATTTAAAATTCGTATGGCCTGAGGGAAAAAAAAAAACTCTCCTCAGCATCTCAGTCTTGGCCATATAACTATGGAGGTGCTAACCAAAAATGAATGGACTTAGTCCTGCATCCCTAAGATTGGTAAAGAGCCTTTGGGGGATGAACAACAGCCTTGTATATTCCACATCCTTGTACCCAATATACCCAGCATCTCTCCTCTGCACATGTCCAAACCAACGCAATCCCGCCTCTCTGACTTTGTCTCCCAACCGTCCAACTTGAGCTGACCCTCTAATGTACTTGTTTCTAATCCTATCCATCCTCGTCACACCCAGTGCAAATCTTAGCATCTTTAACTCTACCACCTCCAGCTCTGTCTCCTGCTTTCTGGTCAGTGTTACCATCTCCAACCCATATAACATAGCTGGTCTCAGTACCATCCTGTAGACTTTCTCTTTCACTCTTGCTGATAAATGTCTTTTACAAATTACTCCGGACACTCTTCTCCACCCATTCCATCCTGCCTGCACTCTCTTCTTCACCTCTCTTCCACAATTCCCATTACTCTGTACTGTTGATCCTAAGTATTTAAACTCATCCACCTTCGCCATCTCTACACCCTGCATCCTCACCATTCCTGTGACCTCCCTCTCATTTACGCACATGTATTCTGTCTTGTTCCTACTGACCTTCATTCCTCACCTCTCCAGGGTCTCCTCAACCTGCTCCCTACTATTTCTACAGATCGCAATGTCATCAGCAAACATCATAGTCCACGGGGACTCCTGTCTAATCTCGTCTGTCAGCCAGTCCATCACCATTGCAAATAAGAAAGGGCTCAGAGCTGATCCCTGATGTAATCCCACCTCCACGTTGAATGCATCTGTCGCTCCTACCGCAGACCTCACCACTGTCATACTTCCCTCGTACATATCCTATACAACTCTTACGTACTTCTCTGCCACTCCCAACTTCCTCATACAATACCACAGCTCCTCTCGAGGAACCCTGTCATGCTTTCTCCAGGTCCATAAAGACACAATGCAACTCCTTCTGGCCTTCTTTAAACTTCTCCAACATCCTCAGAGCAAACATTGAATTTGTGGTGCTCTTGCTTGGCATGAAACCATACTGCTGCT